>NC_054700.1:9518930-9781430 GCF_016097555.1 Gigantopelta aegis | reverse complement strand
CAGGTGTGACATGTATTATACTACTGGCCTATCCAGGTGTGGCATGCATTATACTACTGGCCTATCCAGGTGTGGCTCGTGTTTTCGAATACCTGTATTTACTCTAATAAGCACCAGGGCGCTTATTTATTTAAAAATGGTCGCAGACCCGGCGTAAACGGAATGCAAGTCCGTAAGAACAGTTGTCTGCCCGGACTTAACATCCTAGGAATGCAGGTCCTATGTCTAATATACCTAGGAATGCAAGTCCTAGGACTTACGTTCCTTGGGAATACTGGTTTGACTGCCAGGATATCAAGTCCGGTCCGGACTTGCATTTCTGGACAATAAAAATTTAAGTAGGTGGTACTTATAAAAATTAAATTATAATGTAAACAAAACGAAACGCAGTTTCCTTTCTGGTTTATTTAATTAACTTACGATACTGGAGCCGCTCTTTATTTAAATATTTTCTATTTAATCTAATATTTTCTATTTAATCTAATATTTTCTATTTATATCCTTTTCTAGTGTATGTACACATTTTGTTGACCTTATTACACGAGCAGAACCAAGGTCTTTATTCATTGCGTGTTGTTCCAACTAATAAACGCTTAAACAGTTAGTAGTAGTAGTAGTAGTAGTAGTAGTAGTAGCAGTAGCAGTAGCAGCAGCAGCAGCAGCAGCAGCAGTAGTAGTAGTAGTAGTAGTAGTAGTAGTAGTAGTAGTAGTAGTAGTAGTAGTAGTACTATTAGTAGTATTTAATGTGTGATTTGAAATTACATAATTAAAGTAGTAGTAGTAGTAGTAGTAGTAGTAGTAGTAGTAGTAGTAGTAGTAGTAGTAGTAGTAGTAATAGTAATAGTAATAGTGGTAGTGGTAGTGGTAGTGGTAGTGGTAGTTGTAGTAGTAGTAGTAGTAGTAGTAGTAGTAGTAGTAGTAGTAGTAGTAGTAGTAGTAGTAGTAGTAGTAGTATTTGATATTTACCAGTCGTGGTGCACTGGCTAGAACGAGAAATAGCCCAATGGGCCCACCGACGGAGATCGATCCTAGACCGACCGCGCATCAACCTGGCGCGCACAAATGGTTAAAGGCAGTGCTATGTGCTTTCCTGTCTGTGGGAAAATGCATATAAAAAAATCCCTTGCTGCATTAAGAAAAATGTAGCGGGTGTTAAACAAAACAATCGGGCACTTTACCACTGGACTACGTCCCGCCATCTACACAACTAGAAAGAAAGAAATGTTTTATTTAACGACGCACTCAACACATTTTATTTACGGTTATATGGCGTCAGACATATGGTTAAGGACCACACAGATTTTGAAAGGAAACCCGCTGTCGCCACTACATGGGCTACTCTTTCCGATTAGCAGCAAGGGATCTTTTATTTGCGCTTCCCACAGGCAGGATAGCACAAACCATAGCCTTTGTTGAACCAGTTATGGATCACTGGTCGGTGTAAGTGGTTTACACCTACCCACTGAACCTTGCGGAGCACTCACTCAGGGTTTGGAGTCGGTATCTGGATTAAAAATCCCATGCCTCGACTGAGATCCGAACCCAATACCTACCAGCCTGTAGACCGATGGCCTAAACACGACGCCACCGAGGCCGGTCTACTACACAATTAGAATGCACATGTACATATGCTATAAAACTCTCGACGGGATCTAGCTAAGTCAGTAGAGCGGTATCCTGAGGTGCTTGCGACGTAGTATCGAACCACTTCAGGGGACCCATTCTCTAATTTTGTTTTCCACTTCCCAACTAGTGCACAACGGGTGGTATGACAAAAGCTGTCCCTCCCGCCCCGGAGTTGGTCACTGGCGAAATCAAAGACTAAATCTGGGGCGTGCGTGCCTGAACCTTAGGGGTATGGGCACGTAAATAGAGTTCCCTTCCTTCAAAGGTTGTGGTATGTGCTATGCTGTCTGTGGGAAGTGCATATAACAGATCATTTGCATCTAATGTAATAAAATAAACTTATGAGTAAACAATTACCATATCATCAACATCCAATAACCGATGATGAGTAAGTCAGTGTGTTCTTGTAGCGTCGTTAAACAAAACAGAATTTAGGTTTAACTTCATAAAGCTCTCATAATCTAATATTCCTAGAATTAATTGTAACCAGGCACACAAGATGCATCGCAGTTAAAGGGACATACCCTAGTTTCAACCCGTGAAAATTAACACTAAGTTTAGTTAATCTACAAACCTGAAACATATATATTTGGATATAGTTACATTTGAGTGAAACATGAGTCTGTGATTTTGAAATAGTGAAATACCCTCCGAAAACGGATTAAAACTCGACTCCATAACTGTTACTTCTCAGACGCACGTGCGTTTTTAAAACTATGAGAAATGCATTTTGTGATATTAAAACCACCAGGATGACCAAAGACATTTCGAATGTACGGAAATTGATAATCTAAACCACAAAATCTAAGAAAAGTATGATTTCAGTTATCAAAAACTGCTATAACAGTAAAAAATATACCTTAGTGTTTAAAACCTAGGTTATGTCCTTTTAATATTCGAAGCAAGAGACCTTGAGTGTGTTTGTTTCTTTTTGCTTCACACCCTAACCACTGGCTTACAACTGGTTTTGTTTAACGACACAACTAGAGCACATTGATTTATTAATCATCGGCTATTGGATGTCAAACATGTGGTAATTTTGATATATAGTCTTAGAGAGGAAACCCGCTACATTTTTCCATTTGTAGCAAAGGATCTTTTATATGTACCATCTCACAGACAGGATAGCACATACCACGGCCTTTCATATACCACAGAACAGGTCCAACGCATGATGTTTTATGTATGTATTGCTGTGTTGCTCCTGGATACATGGCATTAGCGGGGGTTTTCTCTCTCACTCTAGATAACATGTATCAATAACCGTACACTTGATGCGCGATCGATCCCCATCGGTCGCCCGGTTGGGCTATTTCTACTTCCAGCCAGTGTTCCACAAATTGTTTTACAAAATCCCACCGCAGTATGTACTACACTGTCTGTAGGATAGTGTATATATATTAAAAGGCAAACGTTATTGTGACATGGATTATTTGGAGTAATAAATTTGTGAATGGATTTTGGATGTAAACCAGAGAAAATGTGCATGAAACAGCTCGAAGAAATGCAACCAAGCAGTTGTTGCAGCGATTGCATGCTTTGTGCAAAAAAAAAAAAAGAAGGAATATTCGGGAGAAATCCTGTCCAGTGTTCACCATAAAAGGCCAGACATTCAGTCGCAAATCATTGCCACTCTGTGCTGCCTTCAGAAGTCCAGAAGTCAGAAAAAACATCATTAGTGAACTGTTTGATGCAATTTCGTCATGCCACGCCTCAGTGAAAATGACCGATGGCAAGTCATAGGGATGCTTGAATCTGGGACCTCGGAGCGTGATGCCGAACGTCAATTCAACGTCCGCAGAAACACCATATGGCACTTATGGCAACGATATCAATAAATCAACCAGGTCAGGGACCGTCCCCGTAGCGGTCGACCACCCGTGACAAACCCTCGCTAAGACACATGGATCAGGACCACGCATCTGCGAAATGGCATTCCCGGGAACGTCTTCAGCGTTTAGTAGCTTCAATGACAACGGTGCCAGGCCTGTATCAATGCTCAAGGTGGACACACTCGCTAGTGACTGTGCGAACTTCGGTCTGGACCTCCTCTGGTGATGTGGCTCATTTGCATATGGCAGGTGTGCCCTTTTGATGGACTATTGCTCGTTTCCATACCTTCGGACATTTCTCTTTCCATGTTATAACGTTTCATACACGGCAGTAAAAACTTACCATCAATAATTATCTTTGTCTTTTGTGTGTCACAATAAGGAGAAAGTGCACACAAAAGATCCACTGAGGCCAGACGTGCTATGTGCTGTCCTGTCTAAGGAGAAAGTGCACACAAAAGATCCACTGAACCCAGACGTGGTATGTGCTGTCCTGTCTAAGGAGAAAGTGCACGCAAAAGATCCACTGAAGCCAGACGTGGTATGTGCTGTCCTGTCTAAGGAGAAAGTGCACGCAAAAGATCCACTGAAGCCAGACGTGGTATGTGCTGTCCTGTCTAAGGAGAAAGTGCACACAAAAGATCCGTTGAATCCAGTGGAAGACTATCAGAATGACCAAATATCTGACATCGAATAGTCGATGATGGATAAAATGATGTGCTCTAGTAATGTCGTTAAACAAAAAACAAACTTCAACGTTCTCTTTTGTCTGGTAAGACGGGATGTAGCTGGGTGTTGCAGTGCTAGCCTGAGGTGCTAAGGGTTGCAGGATCAATCCTCCTCGATTAACTCTGTTAACCAATGCCCATCACTGGTTCACACAATGCCGTGGTATGTATTGTCCTGTCTATGGGGAAGATATCCCACTTGCCTTTATTTTTGTACAAGTAATCTATGCGACTGCACGGTGTTTTCTCTTTCACAATTTGGACTCGCTTCAACACAATACCAAGCAACCAAACCAAAACAAGCCCTCCTCCCAAACCTACCCTTGCGTGGTGTTGTTCAACACGTAATTCTTTCCTTTTCATAGGCTCGTCAAGACAATATAAGCAGGGCCGTAGTTAGCGGCGGGGGGGGGGGGGGGGGGGGGGGGAGGGGGGAGGAAGGATACAAATCCGGAAAAAAATTATAGAAATTTAAAGAAAATTCTCTTCTTAACCGTTTAAGGAGTTTTATACTATTAACTACACAAGTGCCTCCCCCAAAAGAAAAAAAAAATCCTAGCTATGGCCCTGATTAGCGTATACTCCCTATGAACTAAACACAGTCACGTATGTTTAAATTAGAACGGAGATGCTTCCTTATGCCACAGGCGTGTTTATTAGTGAATAAATAATACATAACCAGGTGTCTGTCTTGAAAATGTGGGCGGGATCTAGCTCAGTCGGTAAAGCGGTCGCTAGATATGCATTGGCACAAGATCGAACCCCGTCAGTGGACCCATTTTGAGATAGAGGTTTTCCCCGTCACAACCAAGAAAGAAAGAAAGAAATGTTTTATTTAACGACGCACTGAACACATTTTATTTACGGTTATATGGCGTCAAACATATAGTTAAGGACCACATAGATAGAGAGAGGAAACCCGCTGTCACCACATCATGGGCTACTCTTTTCGATTAACAGCAAGGGTTCTTTTATATGCACCATACCACAGACAGGGTAGTACATACCACGGCCTTTGATATACCAGTCGTGGTGCACTGACTGGAACGAGAAATAGCCTAATGGGCCCACCGACGCGATCGATCCCAGACCGCAGGCGCCTCAAGCGATCGCTTTATCACTGGCCTACGTCCCGCCTTCCGTCCCAGCCAGGACCCAACAACTGGTATATCAAAGGCCGTGCTACGTGAATGAATGAATGAATGAATGAATGAATGTTGAATGAATGTTAACTACACCCCAGCACGAAAAATACATCGGCTATTGGGCGTCAAACTATGGTAATGCAAATAAGTAAAGTGATGATCAACATCAATATAAAAATTCAAGATTTATATAAAAACAGTGTAAAGAACTATGCAAAAATACAGATAGATATTGACTTTTACTCTTTTTTTTTTTCTTTTTTTTATTGATGATCTCTAGTGGTGTCATTAAACGAAGAAAACCTTCAAATTTATCTCATGTCTGGGGAGGCGTACAGCGCTCTCCTGACCCGCGACCGGTTGCAGGATCAACCTCCCTGAAACCCACCCTTGCGTGATATTGTTACACATAAATTCCTGTCCTTTCCAGAGACTCAGTAGTACAAAATTGGCTTTTTCCTATAAAACAGCCACCAACATATATGTTTAAATCAAAATGCGGATGTTTTCCTGCCCATTAGGCGTGTTTATTAATGAATAAATAACCTAGAACCAGATTTTCGAAAATATCTTAGTGCTAGTGGAAGCAGGATTCAACTCAGTCGGCTGGGCGCTCGTTGGAGGAGCTTGCGTCGCAGGATGGTAAAAGTAAAGTTTGTTTTATTTAACGACGCCACTAGAGCACATTGATTTTTTGTCTTATCATCGGCTATTGGACGTCAAACATATGATAATTTTGACACTGTTTTTTAGAGGAAACCTGCTGTCGCCACATAGGTTACTCTTTTACGACAGGCAGCAAGGGATCTTTTATTTGCGCTTCCCACAGGCAGGATGGCACAAGCCATGGCCTGTGTTGAACCAGTTACGGATCACTGGTCGGTGCAAGTGGTTTACACCTACCCATTGAGCCTTGCAGAACACTCATCGCAGGATGGAAACACAACTGATCCAAGGCCGTGGTATGTGCTTTCCTGTCTGTGGGGAAGTGCATATACAATATCCCTTGCTGCATTAGGAAACATGTAGCGGGTTTCCTCTGATGACTACAAGTCAGAATTACCCAATGTTGGACATCCAATAGCCGATGATTAATAATCAATGTGCTCTAATGGTGTTGTTAAAGAAAACAAACTTTATCTTAGCGCTACGGTATCGTAAAACCGTCAAAGATTATGGCGTGCGTCGTTGTGACGCCACAGCTTACGACGGTTTTACCATATCGTAGCGCTAAAACAGCTTTGAAAATCTCTAGTCAGCTGCCTATCATGAATTTGTGTGCGTGATCAGTTTCAGTCGGTAGAATCCTCGACTGACGTATATCAAAGTCCATAGTATGTGCTGCCTTATCCTTGGTCCTAATAAAAAAAATGTGGCAGGTTTTCTGTAAGACTGTATGTCAGAATTACCAACTGTTTGACATCCAATACCAGATGCTGAATAAATCAATGTGCTCTACTGGTGTCGTTAAGCAAAACAACGCTTATCTCTATCTTTCTTGAATTTATACATTTGGTTCAAACAGTATTTATTTTTATACTGATGTTGCTCATCACTTTAGTTTTGCCATTACCATAGTTTGACACCCAACAGCCGATGTATTTTTCGTGCTGGGGTGTCATTAAACATCCATTCATTCATTCATTCATTAAACAATATTTATTAACCATTAAATATGCTGTTTTGGGATCGGACAACAGGCATGAGCCTCTCTCTCTCTCTACATTTTTCAAATACAAAGACATACAGCCAAGATGACAAATTTAATAAACTAATATTTGTAAACAAAGACAAATGAAGTGAACAAAAGGAGAAGGGGGGGGGGGGGGGGGGTCGAGAAAGAATTTATACAATTCGGACAGTATAAGTTGGCCAGCTACTAAGATCAGATTCGAATAGAGCACAGTTGCTGTGACCGATAAACTTAGTTCGTCTCATTTGTGTTACATATAGACGGACCTGAACTGAATTTATAGACCTTTCGCGTGTCAGGAACACATAGCAGCCCCACTTCCGTATAAACAAACTATAAATGGAAATGAAAGGCGGTCATCTTTAATGTGCGTGGACCTCTGGCATCATTGCATTAAAGAAGTACTAGATAAAACCAGGCTTCTGTTAGACTATTAAATTTATGTGCATCCACAAACATGTATCTCTATTGGATGTGAAACATTAGGTAAATCTGATATATTTAGAGAAAACCCGTTACATTTTTCTATTAGCAACAAGGGTTCTATATGCACGTTCCCACAGACAGGGCACTACATAGTACAGGCCAGTGATATTGCAGTGGTCTTAATGCTGGCTGTCAGAATCAATTTCTGAAAACAGTAGCCGTAATTCAGGAGAGAGCAAAAACGATAAAGTATGTTTTGCTTAACGACACCACTAGAGCAGATCAATTTATTAATCATCGGTTACTGGATGTCAAACATAGACATAGAAACCTGTCCCGTTTTTTTCATTTATCACATCGACGTCTCTGTCACTAACCATTAATCAGATCGACGTCTCTGTCACTAACCATTAATCACATCGACGTCTCTCTCACTAACCATTAATCACATCGACGTATCTGCCACTAACCATTAATCACATAGACGTCTCTGTCACTAACTATTAATCACATCGACGTCTTTGTCACTAACCATTAATCACATCGACGTCTCTGTCACTTCCCATTAATCACATAGACGTCTCTGTCACTAACCATTAATCACATCGACGTCTTTGTCACTAACCATTAATCACATCGACGTCTCTGTCACTAACCATTAATCACATCGACGTCTCTCTCACTAACCATTAATCACATCGACGTCTCTGCCATTAACCACTAATGAGATCGACGTCTCTCTCACTAGCCATTAATCAGATCGACGTCTCTCTCACTAACCATTAATCAGATCGACGTCTCTCTCACTAACCATTAATCAGATCGACGTCTATCTCACTAACCATTAATCAGATCGACGTCTATCTCACTAATAATAAATCATGTCGACGTCTCCCTCACTAACCATTAATCATACCAACGTTTCTCTCACTAACCGTTAATCACATCGACGTATATCTCACTAACCATTCACTCACATACATGTCTTTCTCTCTAACCATTAATCAGATCGACGTCTCCCGTACTTATCATTAATTATATCAACGTATATCATTGACGTTTCTCCCAAACCAATAATCACATCGCAGTCTCTCTTACTAAGCATTAATCACATCGACGTCTCTCTTACTAAGCATTAATCACATCGACGTCTTTCTCACTAAACATTAACCACACCGACGTCTCTCTCACTAACCATTAACCACACCGACGTCTCTAGCACTAACTAATCACATTGATTTCTCTCTCACTAACCATTAATAACATTAATCACACTAACGTCTCTCTCATTAACCATTAATCACACCGACGTTTGTCACTAACCATTAATAACATCGACGTCTCTCTCACTAACCATTAATCACACCGACGTCCCTGTCCCTCATCATTAATCACATAGAAGTATCTCTCATTAACCATCAATCACACCGACGTCTCTGTTCCTAACCATTAATCACATCGACGTCTCTGTCACTAACCCTTAATCACATCGGCGTCTCTCTCACTAACCATAAATCACACCGATCTCTCTATTCCTAACCATTAATCACATCGACTTCTCGCTCTCTAAATATTAATCACATTGACTTCTCTCTCACTATCCATTAATCACATCGACGTCTCTCACTAACCATTAATCACATCGACGTCTTTTTCACAACCATTAATCACATTGATTTCTCTCTCACTAACCATTAATCACATCGACTCCTCTCGCACTATTAATCACATCAACGTCTCTCTCACTAACTGTCACGGTACATGCTCTTAATTTGTTTCGCCTGTGGCGATTTTAATTGTGTTAGGGTGCCGTGTGCAGTTTATTGCCCGTAGCCCAGGTGGACAACTTGTTACGTAATACTTCTCGCGCGATTCTTAGTCCCGCTGTGGAGGCCATGTGGCGAGTAGTTACGTAATACCCCTGCGAGTGCGGGTTTTACAACTGCGATTTGGCGACGATGGCGTCAGTAGTCTGACGATCAGAGAGAATATACCGAGGTAGAATATGAGATGATACGTGAGGTGCCGCTTTGTTCTCCCCCAGGCCAATTCTGATTTTAGAATAAATAGCTAGAATTTAGAGAGATCTAGGAGAACGATTAGGAAGGCTCCGGAGGAACGTTAGTCCGTTTGGACTTTGGTAGAAAATTGGGGCGCTCGTCCCGGATCTGAAACGGGACATGCATATTAAAAAAAGTATTGTTTGTAAATGGGGGCTTTATAAATTATTTTTACAAATTTACCAGAAGTAGCACGTTGTTCACTAGAAAATTAATTAATATTAAGTGTGTCATATCTAAACATGGATAAGAATTTGCTGGATAGGCCTACGCTCAGTGTAGTGGAGATTAAGCGAGCACGTAAGGCCGAGTTAGTTGAAATCGCGGGTGAGCGAGAAATTGATTTAACATCAGCTAAAACCTTAGGTGATATAAAGACAATTATTATCCAGGAAGTTTTTGGTGATAGGCCTGTTATGGAAGACAGTGAGATTGTTCCAGAGATAGAGATAAGTGACTTGAGTATGGAACAACAGTTAGCTTTTAAAAAGCTTGAGTACGAAAGAGAAGAACGTGCACTAGATAGAGAGAGAGAGAGAGAAAGAGAAGAGAGGGATAGAGAGAAAGAAGATAGAGATAGAGAGAAAGAAGATAGAGATAGAGAAGATAGAGAGAGGGATAGAGAGAGAGAGAGAGAAAGAGAAGAGAGAGATAGAGAAGATAGACATAGAGATAGAGAGAAAGAAGATAGGGATAGAGAAGATAGAGAGAGGGATAGAGAGAGAGAGAGAGAAAGGGAAGAGAGGGATAGAGAATTCCAGTTAGAAAAATTAAAAGTGGAACATGAGTTAAAGTTGAATACTGAAGAAGTCAGACGAGAAGCCGGAAATGGGTTTAACATGTCGGAGGCTTATAGATCAGTGCCTGTATTTGACGATCAGGAGATAGACATGTTCTTTCAACTTTTTGAACGGGCCGCTAAGCAGCTAAATTGGCCGGAGTCTAAGTGGACATTGTTAGCCGTGTCTAAGTTTAAGGGGAAGGCTAGTATAGCTTATAATTCAATGAGTGATGAGCGAGCAAGTCAGTACGACTTAGTTAAGGCTGCAGTGTTGAGGGCTTATGAATTACGACCTGAGGATTATCGGTTACGGTATAGCGAGTTGAGAAAAACGCAGGGTCAGTCTTATAGTGAGTTTGTGGCTAAGAAGGCAGGGATGTTTGATAAATGGGTTGTTTCTCATCAGGTAGAGTCATATACCGAGTTACGGGAGTTGTTGATCTTACAGGACATTAAAAATGGATTACCAGTTAGCTTACGTATTCATTTAGAGGATCGTGATGTCAAAAAGATAGAGGAGGCAGGCATAGTGGCAGATGATTACGTGTTAATACACAAAGCTCAGGCAGTACCGGGTAGCTCTTTACAACAGGGTGATAAGAAGAAATTTCAGCCAGGTTATTCCCGGGAAGGTAACTATCGGGGAGAGTCATCTAGTTGGTCAGCTAGTCAGGCCAGGAATGCACCTGGTGGGCAAAGTAAGGATAGACCTGCATTATCAGCCAATGCACGAACTTTTCGTCCACATTGCAGTTACTGTAAAAAGGATAACCATCTTATCGGGGATTGTTTTAAAAGGAAACGCGATAATGCGCAAGTGGTCGGTTTAGTGAGGTCAGCTCCGTTAGCGAGAGAGTTAATGGTTAGTCCCATGGCAGAGAAAGTAAACCCGTATGTGTCCACTGGTATGGTTTGTGATGTGAAACAAGAATTGAGTCCTAAGGCTATATCAATCTATAGAGATACCGGGTGTAGTCAGAGTTTGATCACGCAAGAGTGTTTAGCTGGTATTGAAAATTCAGACATAGGACGTAGTTTGGTTTTAACCTCGGTTACTGGAGAAAATATGGTTGTCAGGTTACATAAGGTTTTCTTGTGTTCGAAGTTTGTGACGGGACCAGTCATTATGGGTGTTGTGAAGGACTTGCCCGTTGAAAACATAGGAGTTTTGTTGGGAAATGATTTGACTAGTCAGTGTTGTCAGCCGAAATGTGACCAACTGTTAATTAAAGACAGCACGTTACCAATAGAAGAGTGTGAGGTTGATGAGATTAAATATCCTGCGTGTGTAATGACTAGGGATATGACCAGTAGGTTAGCACAAGACGCAGAGTATATTTGTGATTTGTCTGATACGTGTGTGAGCCAGGAACTTGGAGTGGATGAGGTTATCAGTAAAATTGTAGACAAGTCAACTGAGGAATTAAATGTGGTAGAACATGTTGATCTCCCGCAGAAGGGAATTGAACCAGTTGTGTTTGATAGAGGGGACTTACCTTGTATTAGACAAGAGTTAGTACTAGAGCAGGGGGCTGATCCAATTTTGTTGGCAGCTCGCACTACCTTGTTAACTGTGGACAAGGGAGTATTAATAAATAAGAGAGTTAGAAATCGGAGGTTGCCGGCGACCGAACTAGCTAGGACGCAACTGAGCCATGCTCAGAACAAAATAAAATCAGAGTTTGATAGGAAAGCTAGGACGCAACTGAGCCATGCTCAGAGCAAAATAAAATCAGTGTTTGATAGGAAGGCTAAGAGTCGGGAATTTAAACCAGGGGATAAGGTGCTGCTGTACCTTCCCATTAAACGGGGTTCTGTGCAGAACAGGTATTTCGGGCCCTATGTTGTGCACAAACGAGTTAATGAGACAGGGTATGTGATAAACACTCCTGATAGGGTTAGGAAAAGTAGGTATTGTCACATCAATTTGCTAAAAGGTTATTTTGACAGACTGCCGATAGTTCCAGAGGGACCGGTCCAAATTGAGAGACACTCAATTTCCGGTGATGATGTCAAGACTGCAGAGGTCAAGTTGGCCAACGGCCAGATTCTAGCAGACTTGAACCCCCAGCGAGCAAAGCTGACTACATTGATACAAGACAATGTTTCCATTTGTCGGGACCTTCCAACGGTTACCAATACCTTAAGCCAAGATGTGCGCTTGGAACCCAACGCTACACAGATTCGACAGCATGCCTATCGGAGAAAACCTGGAAAACGTGCGACGCTGAAAAGGAAGAACACGAAGTTCCATTGGTCAGGTGAATGCGAGAAGTCATTCAACCGGCTCAAGCAGAGGCGCTACTCGTCTCCCAAGATGGCAGCACCAGACTACCGAGTGCCGTTCAAGCTAGCTGTGGGTGCCAGTGACGTGGGTGCTGGAGCTGTGCTGTTCCCAGAAGACGAAGACGGACTGGACCATCCTAATGAAAGCCTCCAACCAGAGAGTTTTGAGAGGGAGTCTTCTTCTGCAGGAATTCCCAATTACCATTGGACATATCAAGGGCACATCCAGTGTAATCGCTGATGCCCTGTCCCGAAGTTGAACGTTATGATAATGTGTTGACATTCTTTATTTCTGTTTTGTTTATATATATTTATTTGTATACCAGGGACTCAGAGACTCAGTGTGATTACTGGTAGTCACCTTATTATTACCTGTGTTATAAATGTCCGTATACGTCGGTTAACGCACCTTTTTGTGTTAGTGTAGTATATTTCCCTATTCCTAGAGTAGAGGAAATATCCTTTTTGAGGTGGGGGTGTGTCACGGTACATGCTCTTAATTTGTTTCGCCTGTGGCGATTTTAATTGTGTTAGGGTGCCGTGTGCAGTTTATTGCCCGTAGCCCAGGTGGACAACTTGTTACGTAATACTTCTCGCGCGATTCTTAGTCCCGCTGTGGAGGCCATGTGGCGAGTAGTTACGTAATACCCCTGCGAGTGCGGGTTTTACAACTGCGATTTGGCGACGATGGCGTCAGTAGTCTGATGATCAGAGAGAATATACCGAGGTAGAATATGAGATGATACGTGAGGTGCCGCTTTGTTCTCCCCCAGGCCAATTCTGATTTTAGAATAAATAGCTAGAATTTAGAGAGATCTAGGAGAACGATTAGGAAGGCTCCGGAGGAACGTTAGTCCGTTTGGACTTTGGTAAATATCATTTCTGCTCTGTGTATAACCTTGATGTGATTGATGTGACTTAAATATTTTAATACTGTATTATACCATTATTCTTTAGACAGTGTCTTCGGTCATCTGACGAAGTAAATCGTAGACTTATTGTTCTAACATTATATGAGTATTTGGTAATATAAAGCTTAGCCAGTCATCCTAGAAGATTTTAGGTACACTGTAGGTTATTGTCTTTATTGTGATAAGTATTAATTCTGTGTTACAAGATTACTGAAGAGTAGTTAGGGTTAATTAAAAATTAACCCGTTAGGAATAGAGCTGTAATTCCTTTATTAATTAAGTTCCCCAAGAAGCCATCCTAAATTATCACACGTTACTGAACGAGTAGTAAGGGTTAATTATAAATTAACCAGTTAGGAATGGTGTTGTAATTCCTTTATTAATTAACTTCTCCTAGAAGCGTTTCTCAATTATCACACGTGTGGGTGTGGTGTAACGGTGAAGTGATTCGCATATTGTGTAACTAGACACCCAGAGATTAACTAATTAAGTGATCAGTTCTGGGTTGTTATTATTGTTGTTATTAATTTACTACTACGGCTGTACATTTGTCAGCGTAGATTAATACAGATTCCAAAGTGTATTGTGTTTTTGTTGTGTTTTCTAGAGAACTAACGTGCTATATTATATATACTTTATATAAGATCGTATCTCTGATCATACCTAGAGACGAGCCATACTAGGTTTAACAGCCTGTTACAGAGAGATCTAATAGATATACAGTTAGGAGAGAGATTTTGATAATCGTGTTTTATTCAGTTACGGGAATTATAGAATCCCCGTGACACTAACCATTAATCACATCGACGTCTCTTTCACAACCATTAATCACATAGACGTATCTCTCACTATTAATCACACCGACGCCTCTCGCACTATTAATCACATCGACGTCTCTCTCACTAACCATTAATCACATCGATGTATCTCACTAACTATTAATCACATCGACGTCTCTTTCACGAACCATTAATCATATCGACGTCTCTTTCACAACCATTAATCATATCGACGTCTCTCTCACGAACCATTAATCATATCGACGTCTCTTTCACAACCATTAATCACATAGACGTCTCTCTCACGAACCATTAATCATATCGACGTCTCTCTCAAAACCATTAATCATATCGACGTCTCTTTCACAACCATTAATCACATCGATGTATCTCACTAACTATTAATCACATCGACGTCTCTTTCACAACCATTAATCACATAGACGTCTCTCTCACGAACCATTAATCATATCGACGTCTCTTTCACAACCATTAATCACATAGACGTCTCTCTCACGAACCATTAATCATATCGACGTCTCTTTCACAACCATTAATCACATAGACGTCTCTCTCAAAACCATTAATCATATCGACGTCTCTTTCACAACCATTAATCACATAGACGTCTCTCTCACGAACCATTAATCATATCGACGTCTCTTTCACAACCATTAATCACATAGACGTCTCTCTCACGAACCATTAATCACATAGACGTCTCTCTCAAAACCATTAATCATATCGACGTCTCTTTCACTTACCATTAATCTCTGGCATGGTGGTGTGTTCTCGGATCAGCGTGCCTGAATTTTAATTAGATTTAAGCACAACAATAAATGGAAGTACCAGTAGTAAATCATATTTATTCATAAAGTTTTAAGGGTTCACATCATGGCATGAAACAGTAAACTGAAAGAATTACAATCAATATAAGGACGTTTTTCAAAACCCCTTTCCCCATAACTCCCACATAACGCCCATCCCCCCCCCCCCCCCCAAAAAAAACAACAACAAAAAAAACAAAAAACAACAACAACATCAAACAAAGACAAAAAATACAAAAAAACGCCAACAACAACAAAAAACCCAAAACAAAACAAAAACCAACCCCTCAAAAACAACCCAAACCCCCCAAAACAAACCCTACTCCCCCCAAAAAACCCACCCAAAAAACACTCCAAAAAACAACCCAGAAAAAAAAGGAAAAAAGAAAAACAAATCCCCCCAACAAACAAACAAAAAACAAACACCCATTTAAAAAAAAAAAAAAAAAAAAAAAAATATATATATATATATATATATATATATATATATATATATATATATATATATATATACACCACCTACCCCCCCCCCAAAAAAAAGAAAGAAAAAAAAAAAAAAAAAAAAAAAAGAAGAAGAAGAAAAAAAGACAAAGACAAAGACAAAGACAAATCAAATAAACACCAAAACAGAAACAACGATCAGTAAAATGATGAGATCCTGTACACAATTTAAACGTACAATCCTGGTTTACAGCCACTACTTGTTTCCAGCTAATATACGAGTACTCTATTATCGGCTGCGTGTTATCGTCTGAATGTCAGCGTCCTATATCACAATTCAATGTATTTCTCGTCGTCCTTACGACTGTAGTAGCTTAACAGGAATTTTACCTGACCTATAAAATGTACGGAAATGGTACTAAATGTAATTTTGATCGAGGAAAAAAAAATTATAAGCTGGAAACGTAACGGTCATTTTTCAGAATCAGGACTATCCGTCTTAAGTTAGCTATCAGTAATATACTCCTTATAAAAAGTTAAGCAACAAGCAATTAACTATGCTTTCTGGCCACAAACTATTATTTACTCTCTATGTTTCTTTATAGTGTTTGTAGTTAAAGCTATTTTATTAATATCCGTAGGCCAGTGTTGTTGTTTTTTAATGCACCTTTGCCTGCCTGTGGGCACCATACCCTAAAAAGAACCACCCCTGTTGCCCAGCTCTTTCTCCCAGGATATTGGTTTAAACAAACAAATCCAATAAACCTAACCGGAGTAGGGGAGAGTGGGGCAAAATGAACACCTTAAGCTTTCAATCAATTTTTTTCCATCATGATGAACTGTATGAACTCGGGTCAGCGTGTTTTGTAATCTTTGTTCACTAATAAATGTAATGACCCTTGGAGAATAGAGCCAAAACTAACCATCAACTGTTGATAAGCAAGGAATGGGGCAAAATGGGCCACACCATTGGGGCAAAATGGCCCATTCATGATAAAACATTGTGAGTGGCCTACTGGTCAAGGAACAAACTGCAAATATAATTTTAATTTTTAAAACAAGTTTTATCCTAAAATTAACACACAGTACATACTAGTACAAACCTTTTAGGGAACATCATTGCAAACCCCCCCCCTACATGGAACATCAATTACAAAATAGGATAACCTACATGGTAGCCTACAAATCAACTTGTGCTCTGACGGCTAAAGTAATTTGTTGAATCAATGATTGTCTAACAACAGAGACCACCCTGGTCAAAAGTTCCTTGTCCTCTCTGCGATTACAACTGTAGTCTGTTTAAAAATAATATTTTGAAATGAGGTGATTGTCATATAACACACAGCAGAATTAACAATGTTCTTATACCATAGATCAGGTAGCCAAGAGATGAGGTGATGATGACCTCAAGAAACATGATTATGCACATGTGTCTTTCTCTGATAGTTTCTTGGCATATTTATGTCTCGATAGCTTCACACTGTAAAGAAATAGGAGGCACTGTCAGTGGGTTGGCAAAATGCGATCACTATAATAGGTCTTTTTTATAATTTATAATTATATTTAGGCCAACCTAGCAACTTAAAAATGTTTGCGACAAGTGATGGATAGCGTGGGGTCAAATGGCTCCCTACTGTCCGAACCAAAATGTTAACAACTACAAAAAATTACTCTCCTACCTTCAATTACCGTTACATTTCCCCCAAATTTTGTCCACACACAAGTTGTGAAAATACCATTACAGTGACATAGATTCCACATATGAGACTGTAACGATGTCGCCAGTATCGACTTTGCTGAGACAGCATAGGGCAAAATACATGCAGTTTTCTGTCTGCCATTTTGCTTTTTTTATGGAATACTCTTCAAGAGGGGTGAAAGCCTCCAAAGTATGTGACATAATTAATATAAAATCAATGATTTTTAGTGGTATATTTAAACAAACAAAAAATAATTTCAAAAATTAATATGACGTCATCACGTTTGCTTTTATACGATAACATGTTATGACGTTGCTAGATTAAGTCATATCCTTTCACCCCTCTTGGAGAATATTCCATAAAAAGTCAAAATGGCAGCAGGCACAAAATTACATGCTTTTTGCCCTATGCGATCTCAGCGAAGTCGATATTGGTGACATGGTTATCATCTAGTATGTGGAATCTGTGTCATTGCAATGGTTTTTCCTAGATTTCTGTCAGGACAAAATGTGAGTAAAATCTAACGAAAAATAAAGGTAGGAGAGCAATGTTTGCCCCACCTACGATTTTGATACAAACATGGCCACATGGGAAATTTTACAAATCGGACAGGAAGTTTAAGCTGTCATTTTTGTCACTGATTTCTACCAAAGAAGCATGCAATGACATTCAAACTTGTGAGTATAGGGTGTCACTACAAACACACTTTCCTCAGATACCTACCGATAGATCAGGTGTGGATGGAATATGTCATCTCAGACTGTGCAGGAATGAGCATGTACAACCACCGCCGCCATATTGTTACTGTCTGCTGTTGTGCAGAGGTATAAGTACTATGCTTGTCAAAAGGATGGCAGCACTGGATGGCTGGAATTTCGGGGGGGGGGGGGGGGGGGGCATATTACCCGAGGGGGCCATTTTGCCCCACTCTCCCCTACACCGATTTTACAGAAAACGTGCTACCTTTGCATGGACTGAAATCACCACAAAACGTCTTCAGTGTTAACATTTTAGTCAACTTATTTTCGTACTTATAACCAATTAAGGTTCATTTAAAGTTTTTTTTTTTTTTAAGAGACCACTAGAACACATTGATGTACTAATCATCGGCTATTGGATGTCAAACATTTGGCAATTCTTGCCTATTGTCTTAGAGAGGAAACCCGCTACATTGTTACATTAGTAGCAAGGGATCTTTTATATGCACCATCCCTTAGACAGGGTAGTACATACCACGACCTTTGAAATATCAGTCGTGGTGCACTGGCTGGATCGAGAAATAGCTCAATGGGCCACCGACGGAGATCAATCCTAGACCGACCGCGCATCAGGCGAGCGCTCAAGTGGTAAGATAACTGAGATTTATTTTGTTTTCTTATTTTCGTGCTGATATCCAATTAAGGCTCAAGCACGCTGTCCTGAGCACACACCTCAGCTATCTGGACTGTCCGTCCAGGTTTGTGAGAGAGGAGAGGGTGTTGTGGCTTTACACCTATTCATTGAGTCGTTAAAACTCGCTGTGGGTAGGAACCGGTACCGGGCTGCGAACCCTGTACCTACCAGCCATTATGTCCGATGGCTTAACCACGACACGACTACGATATGTGGTCTATTAGTGGTTGGACTATACCAATTAAAATCCCATAGGCGACTATGTTAACGTTTGTGTCTAAAACCACTATATGCAATATATCAACCAAACTATGACCCATAAATATCAGTACTACAACCCCTACCTCAAAGTATTAACTGCAGAAAATGGTACCTTTCATGGCTCATTTTCGGTATAACCAGATATTTCTACAACACCCCTACTTTCGCACAAAATTTGAGTACTTTTTTTTGCAGGTACCCCATACATGTTCCAAGCATAAGGCTACTTGACACAGTGGTACTACATCAAATAAAATTGTAAACATTTTTAGTCCAGATGAAACTAAATTTTTTTACAACCAACAAACTCACATTTATAACCAATCACAGGACTTGTGGTGTTAACTTCTCTATCAAAAGTTCGGTGCACCTCGAACTTTGACCCAGCCGGAAATTAATTGGTTTAGCGCTACCTAGTGGGTGTTGCATTCAAGAGTAGATAACTCTGACACAACGTTTGGGTTTGATATTTTCATGTTATGGCCATAGTTCGATAACACATCAAGTCATTTTAACAATGTTAAGTACTTCATTTCCATAGTTAATTAGTTGTTGCTTTACCTTTTTGTGGGGATTACAATTCATTTTATTGCTGAAAACAACAGTACTGTGAACACGTCACAAGTCATTAGTAACACAGATAAAACATACATTAATATAGATTACAGATGCACAACACCACGATGATAATTTTGTAGATAGTAAAACACCCATATGATCTCCAGTAAAACAATACTAGTATTTCACATAAATATTATGATATATTTTCGTATGTACATTGACAATGTCTGTCTATTGGTATGTATGTTTGTATGTATTGATGTATGAATATCTATATATTGTATGTATGTATGTAGATATGTACGTATGTACGTATGTATGTACGTACGTACACACAAAACGACATACAAATTGAGATATTCATTATATTCGCTAATGTATATATTTTTTTCTCATAAAGCAACACAAGCTGTGTTATATTAAAACATTTGGAATACTTAACACAGACAATTATGATGTATTATTCTACAGCGAATATCAACACAAACACACACAAGAAGATTACATACAACACTTGGAGAAAAGTAAAATCATAAATGGGTGAATGGATGTATGAATGAACGAAGTAAGGAAGGGAGGAAGGAAGGAACAAACGAACGAATGAACGAAACAATTAATATATTAATGAATGATTGATTGAATGAATGATTGAATGAATGAATGAATGTATGTATGACTGACTGACTGACTGACTGACTGACTGACTGACTGACTGACTGACTGACTGACTGACTGACTGACTGACTGACTGACTGACTGACTGACTGACTGACTGACTGACTGACTGACTGACTGACTGATTGATTGAATGAATGAATGAAAGAACGAACGAACGAACGAACGAAGGAACGAACGAACGAACACACGCACGAACTAACGAATAGTTTAATAATGTTTCACAGGTCCGTGTTTGCAGAAGGGTTGAGACTGGTGAAGCGCCCAAACCTTGAACTGGTGCTAAACGTGGACGGTCTCCTCGGCTCTTTCTTTATAGTGAGTCTGATTTTACACAACACCTTATCAAACCTCTGTCTGAAGTTCTGACTGAAAATGCTGTAGAGAATCGGGTTGGCCGCGGAGTTGATGTACGCGACGATCATAACGAACACTCGAAACGTCCAGCTGTCGTGGAAGTGTCTCCTGTTGAACGTGTCATAAAACAGCAGGACCTGGTTCGGGGAGTAGCTGACAAAGTACACCATTACACTCATTATCAGCATCTTGACGACTCCCTTCCGCGCTTGAACGGCTTCTGACGTCCTTTCTTTCGCGAATCCGTTTTCGTCCAGGACCGTTTGTCTTCGATGCAGCTTTTCAGAACCCAAGAATAGTTGCTTGGAGACAATGGCGTACAGTGTCATCTGGATGGCGAGCGGTATGATGTAGAACAATGCGAACTCGACGTACTTGAAAATCAGGTTGTAGAAGTCGTGGTCGACTGGGAACGTTATCACGCAGTACAGCGTTTTCATCGTTGGATGGCCCTTCTTCACTTGGTTAAAGAGCAGAGTTGGGATGCCGGAAAGAACCGCAAACGGCCAGACGCAAGCCACCACAAAGGCAATTCGACGACGGTTGCACAGAATATGCGCCCTAATAGGGTAAATTATTCCAATAAATCTGAAAAAAGAAGATATAATCAAAATACGTTTTTGTATATATAAAAAATACATAATATATTTAATAAAGTAAGCTTAATGGATACGTAACGTCCCCAATAGATTGATGTTCAAAGACACAAAGGTCTTCTTCTTTTAATCATTCAATGAGAGAGAGAGAGAGAGAGAGAGAGAGAGAGAGAGAGAGAGAGAGAGAGAGAGAGAGAGGGGGGGGGGGGGGGGGGGGGCGGGGGAGGGAGAGAGATACATGGGTCCCCTGACCCTTTATTTGAAAATAAATTTAATTGAATCGTGGTCTAAAGATGAGTTCAATGGAAATAAATTCGGTTACTTGTTGTATGTCCTAAATCTCATGATGTAAATTATACACATTTTAACAATGTATAACCGAATCTACTACACATGCCAGTGTATGTAAGGTCGATATAAGCACGTACATTCGTTCGTCTAGGAATAGTGATGAAACGTACATGAGAAATTTCCTTTAGTGATGTCATCCCCAATCTGTCACGTAATACTACGAGTAGTCGACTGGCTGCGTTATAAGACAGAAAAAGTAAAGTTTGTTTTGATTAACGACACCACTAGAACACACTGATTAATTAATCATAGGCTATTGGCTGTCAAACATTTGATATTTCTGACTCATAGTCATCAGAGGAAATTCGATACACTTTTCGTAATGCAGCAAAGGATCGTTTATATGCACAGACAGGAAAGCACATACCACGGTATGTGGCCACTTGTGGTGCACTGGTTGGAACGAGAACAAATTCAATTAGTTGAATGGATCCATCGAGCACCTCAAGTGAGCACTCAACCGACTGAGCTAAATCCCGCCCCTTTAAGGCAAAAGTAAAAAAGTAAAGTTTGTTTTATATAACGACGCCGCTGGAGCACATTGATTTTTTATCTTATCATCGGCTATTGGACGTCAAACATATGGTCATTCTGACACTGTTTTTAGAGGAAACCCGCTGTCGCCACATAGGCTACTCTTTTTACGACAGGCAGCAAGGGATCTTTTATTTGCGCTTCCCACAGGCAGGATAGCACAAACCATGGCCTTTGTTGAACCAGTTATGGATCACTGGTCGGTGCAAGTGGTTTACACCTACCCATTGAGCCTTGCGGAGCACTCACTCAGGGTTTGGAGTCGGTATCTCGATTAAAAATCCCATGCCTCGACTGTGATCCGAACCCAGTACCTACCAGCCTGTAGACCGATGGCCTGCCACGACGCCACCGAGGCCGGTTTAAGACAAAAGATTAACTTTCAAGATCTATCTTTCATTACCCCTAGCAATCTCTCTCTCTCTCTCTCTCTCTCTCTCTCTCTCTCTCTCTCTCTCTCTCTCTCTCTCTCTCTCTCTCTCTCTCTCTCTCTCCCACTTTGTGTGTGTGCGTATTTCTTTGTGAGTCTGTGTGTGTGCGTGCGTGCGTGTGTATGTGTATGTGTGTGAGTGTGTACGTGTGTGTGTGTGTCTGTGTGTGCGTGTGTATTTCTGTGAGTCTGTGTGTGCGTGCGTGCGTGCGTGCGTGTGTGAGTCTGTGTACGTGTGTGTGTGTGAGTCTGTGTGTGCGTGTGTATTTCTGTGTGAGTATGTGTGTGTGCGTGCGTGCGTGCGTATGTGTACGTGTGTGTGTGAGTCTGTGTACGTGTGTGTGTGAGTCTGTGTGTGCGTGTGTATGTCTGTCGGTGCACACACATGATATCGTGCTTGAATCTCAATTGGATACAAATACGAATATCAAACTAAAGGTGATCATTCTCTCCGCCATAATCGTATCAAGATCACAATTATAGACTGATATTGACCTAGGCAATGCGGGGTTTAACTATAGACTCAGTGTAAATCAAACAGTCCCATTCGCTCTGGTCAACCAATCTTGATTGATTTCCAAGCTGTGAGGCTTCACCAAGGAATCAAGGGGATAAGTAAACCCTGTATTCCACAACTCCTGGAACCTGTTCAACAGATGTCTTTGCCACCCCTGCTGTCGATTCCAGTAAACAGGCGGTGCTCTATTTGTACTGTAAACTGACGGCCATGAGAATAAGGGAGATCTTTAACAAAAGACTCGATAATACGTCGTTTGTCTAGATTTCCGTATTTACTGATCAGTGTTGGCGGTCATTTTGGCATTTGTTTTCCGTATGTCCACAATCGATTTTGGGAAGGAAACAACCTCTATCCACAAAAGACGAAGAAGAAGGGAAGACGATGATGATGAAGAAGAAATAGTAGTAGTAGAAGAAGAAATACACCAAAGAAAAAAGATCAAAACATGATACATGCATGCTTAGATGATATACACATATAGATATATATATATAGATATATATATATATATATATATATATATATATATATATATATATATGTAGGTAGGTAGGTAGGTAGGTTGGCAGTGCGCCAGTGTGTTAATATCTATGTATGTAATAGTCAACCTCGACATACATACAATATATAGATATTCATACATCAATACATACTAGCCAGTGCCAGGTTTGACCACTGTTTCATGTACGTAAGCGGGATCGACCGCGTAGCTTGTAGGCCCCATGCATATAGTTAAGTTAAAGAGCATAATTTTTATGGAATGAATGGATGCATGTTTAACGACACCCCAGCACAAAAAAATACATATCGGCTGTTGTGTGTCACAAATGATAACTATATGAACACATTCCTTTTTATGGATACCTCGATAGATCTGAATATATCGTGGCAAGTCTGCAAGTTGCGGGTGATTCGATGCCATAGATTCGAGTCCTATCAACGGCATGTGACAACTTGTGAGGCCAGAAAGGATTTAGTTATCCCCTGCGCCAGTGCGTTAATATCTATGCATGTAATAGTCAAACCTTACATACACACCAGATATTCATACATCAATGCATACAGTATTTAGATATTCATTAGAGCTGGAAGGTATTGAAATTCGCGGTTCGGTATCGATATCGGTATTTTTGAGATGATTTACCTCGGTATCGGTACGGTGTATTCGGTATTGACACAATACTGATATGGAGTTCTATTTTCGGTATATTCGGCTTTAAATGCATGGCTGTGTTATAGCTCACCCGCTAATTTCATCTAAATACAATTAAATTCCATACACACGGCTCTCGTCTGATTTATACCAACCCATTTTGCGTTCGTCAGATATATTATTCGGTATTTTGAAATTTGCTCGGTACGTAAATGGGTATTGACATAATACAGATACCGAACGGTATATACGGTATACCGCCCAGCTCTAATATTCATATACCAATACACATAAACCCAGACATGCGCACACAAAGGCTATTCTGCCGATTACAGATCTAATAGTTCGCCGGCTTGACAAATCCAACGCGGTCAGTTTCCCACTCATAGGAATCATTTGTGACCCGAAAGTACAACTAATTAATGGGGAACGGGACTTGCTAAATCATTACTTGGGTCCACGGGCACAGACCAATCAATAATATTGGCGATCTTGCACTCAATCTTACCATTCCGCTTGAAATCTGGACAACTCTAATGGCCACGGTGGTAACGACACCAGCCTTAACAGGTGGCCAGGGATAAAGCGTAATTAAGACGGAGCATAGACCCGGGTGACACGGAGGTCAAGGTCGCGTTCTCTAGTGGGAACGTCCCGGGGATTAATTGATCAAATCTACGATCGTTTAATTGCTACATATTAGTCGTTGGGGCGTAGTAATGTACGGATATGTATTTCACTCATGAAGCTTTGGCGTAATTAATTTCCGATTGGATCTGGATTTAAGAATCAGAAACCTCAGTAGTGACGCACGCACACACAAACACACGATGATCATGTATGTATTGATGTATGTATGTATGTATGTATGTATGTATGTATGTATGTATGTGTGTATGTATGTATGTATGTATGTATGTATTTAAGAATGAATGAACGCACTGGCTCAGGAATGTTTTAAAAACTAAAAAAAATTTATTTTCTAATTTTGCCCCAGGGATTCGAAATTGATTTTAAATTGACCGTTGTGATATACAAAATATAACTATTTTTCGATCTTGTTTTAAATTTATTTGGCTAGTACTATGTTTGTGTTTTTTAAAAAATTGTTAGGAAAGGGATAACAACAAACCAACCACTGAAAAATGCACTGGCTTAGAGGCTTAAGCGGCGTGTAGTCGGGTGGAGACTAAGATATCCTTGAGACTTGGATTTTTTTCTATATGCAATAACCGGACGCGCTGTAATAGGGTTTTTCATAAGTTTACCAATATCAACGCTACGTCGACTGTAAATTATTGGAAAAATTATTTTATCTCTTTTTACAGATTTACCAGATTCAACGTTGATTCCAAACGGCTGTTTTGTCTGTAATGTACGAATCCAGAAGGCCTTTCGTTCAAGTCTCAAGAGGTTTGTTTTGTCTTTTGAACCAAGTATCAGGGGTTGTTCAATTGGAATTATTTCAAAATTTTCATCTAACGAATAGTCAGGTAGATTGAAGTGATTGGCGACAGGGGTGTCAACTTGTCACGGGGATCCTATAACACCCGTAACTGAATGAAACACGATTATCCAAATATCTCTCCCTACTGTATATCTATTAGATCTCTCTGTAACGGGCAGTTATACCCGCGTGGCTCGTCTCTAGGTATGATCAGAGATACGATCTTATATATATATATATATATATATATATATATATATATATATATATATATATATATATATATATATATATATATATATATAGCACGATTAGTTCACTAGAAACACAACAAAACACAATACACTTTGGAATCTGTATTAACACTACGCTGACAAATGTACTTGCCGCAGTAGTTAATTAACAGCAACAATATAATAACAACCCAGAACTAATCACTTAATTAGTTAATCACTAGGTGTCTAGTTTACACAATATTCTAATCACTTCACCGTGATACAACACACACACGTGTGATAATTGAGAAACGCTGCCAGGGGAACTTAATTAATAAAGGAATTACAACTCTATTCCTAACTGGTTAATTTTTAATTAACCCTTATCTACTCATTCAGTAACCTTGTAATACAGAATTAATACTGGTACATATCCCAATAAAGACAATAACCTACAGTTTACCTAGGTCCTCTAGGATGACTGGCTAGGCTTTAATATTTTAGAACAGTGAAGCCTACAATTTACTTCGTCAGATTACCGGAGACACTGTCTAAATAATATTGGTATAATACAGTATTAAAATATTTAAAGTCACATCAATCACATCAAGGTTATACAACAGAGCAGAAATAAATATATTTACCAAGTCCGGTCTGAACTAATATATATGTATATATGTAATATAGAACGTTTAGTTCACTAGAAAACACAACAAAACACAATACACTTTGGAATCTGTATTAATCTACGCTGACAAATGTACTGCCGCAGTAGTTAATTAAGAACAACAAATAGTAACAACTCAGAACTGATCACTTAATTAGTTAATCACTAGGTGTCTAGTTTATACAATATTCTAATCACTTCACCGTGACACAACACCCACACGTGTGATAATTGAGAAACGCTTCCAGGGGAACTTAATTAATAAAGGAATTACAAGTCTATTCCTAATTGGTTAATTTTTAATTAACCCTTATCTACTCATTAAGTAACCTTGTAATACAGAATTAATACTGGTACCTATCACAATAAAGACAATAACATACAGTTTACCTAGGTCCTCTAGGATGACTGGATAAACCTTATATATATTAGAACAGTGAGCCTACAATTTACTGCATCAGATGACCGGCAGCACCGTCTAAATAATATTGGTATAATACAGTATTAAAATATTTAAAGTCACATCAATCACATCAAGGTTATACATAGAGCAGAAAATATATAATTACCAAGTCCAAACCGACGCGCTCCCTGGTAGCCTTCCAATATGTTTCTCCCCGATATCTCTAAATCCTATCTATTTATTACAAAATCCGAATATCGCCTGGGGGCACAAGGCGGCACCGAATACCTACAAGTGATATGTCCACAGCGACCAAGACGGCATCGCTTTCTTAGAAGCCTACACTGGTCGTCGCCTAGTTCACCAGCAATACCCCGATCGTACCGAACTAGCGGAGGTATTACGTAACTACTGGCCACATGGCCTCCGCACCTCGTCTGGGTATTACGTAACAAAGTGCCCACCTGGGCTTAAGTGCATATTGGGACTGCACACGGCCCTCTAAAACAATTAACATCGCCACAGGCGAAAAGAAATTAAGAGCATGTTCCGTCACACAATTTCATGCCGAATATCATACTTGTGAGAAACTGCTCTAATTCTCAGTTGGTTTTGCGTTTGTCCTACGTACTGCTTTTTACATAAATTGCAGGTGATTTGATATACTACATTTTTCGAATCACAGTTCATGTCTGTCCGAATTTAATATTCAATTTTGGTCTTGTTGACTTTTGAAAGTCGACTGCGTTTTAAGTAAGTTGTGAAGTCTACACCTGGTTTTGGCACAAGTAGTAGAGGAGCCAGTGCTTATTTGAGGTGATTGGTTATGCTGAAGTTTGTATGGTTTATAGTCTTCAGTTGCCCTAAAGGGATTTTCTAATTCTCGAACAGTTTCAGATTTAATTTTTCTTAAAAACCGTTTTGAATATCCCCTAGGTTTTAAAGCACTAAATAAAAGTGAACAAGCCTCATTGAAATTCTGTTTGTTACTCGAATTTCTGTGAAATCTAATAATCTGAGATTTAACAATGCCTTTAAAGGTGTGGCATGGGTGAAAAGACTTGCAGTGGAGAAGTTGGTGTGTGTCTGTGGGTTTGAAAAACACTTTGTAGTCTAGGTAACCTGATGTTTCAAACTGTGTACCTTTATAAATTGTTACATCCAAAAAGTCAACTGATTTATCTGATGTGGTGGCCTTAAGTTTGATACTGTCATCCTGTTGATTTATTAGCTCAAAAAAGTTCCAAAATTCTTGTTTAGAATGTGGCCAAATGATAAGTATATCGTCGAGATATCTGAGGTACAAAAGAGGTGTTTTACTCGATTTCTTTAAAGCAGCCTCTTCCCATTCGGCGACATAGATAGATGCAAAGTTTGGACTAAAACGTTTGCCCATAGCACAACCACACACTTGCTGATACATTTCTCCATCAAACTCAAAATCATTTCCTTTTAGGCTTAATTCTAACAGCTCAATAATGTTCGTATCTGGTCTGTTTGTATCTGGGTACTCTCGAATGCTCTCTTAACTGAATCAATGCCCGCATCAATACCTATGTTGGTGTACATGGAGTCAATATCAAGGGTAACCAAGAATGAATCTTTTGGGATTTTGGTTTTTGATAATTTTGATAAAAGATCTTCAGTGTTTTTCACAAAGCTTTCATGTCTATTTGCAATTGGTTTTAAGTGAAAGTCTATGTATTCTGAAATATTGTACGATTCTGATCCACAGTCTGAAATGATTGGACGACCGGGTGGTGTGTTAATATCGGTCCATGTATCGACTGGCTTGTGGATTTTTGGAAGTAAATAAAATTTATGGGTTTGTGATTGTGACCTGGCTTCTAAATATTTTACTTGTTTTTTTATTTATATGTCCCTGATCTTTTAGACAGTGAATAATTGCATTGAACTTTTTACAATTTTCAGGCCAAATAGCTTTGTCTAATTTTTTGTAGTACTTTGAATTATTAAGCTGTCGATGGGCTTCCCGGATATAGTTCTCCCTTGATAGAATGACAGTGGCTGACCCTTTATCTGCAGGTTTTATAACAATTTTGCGGTTTTTGCGTAGTTTGGTGAGAGCACGACGTTCCATGACAGAAAGATTTTGCTGATTTGTGTAAACTGTCATATCACCCAATTTTTCCACTATCCTTTTATGAGCTTTAATGATTTCAGGATCTACACTAGAATTTGGGGGTAACCAGCCGGAGTTTTCCGTGAATGGGATTTTTTCTCCAGTTGAACGCCGAAAATAGTCGGCCAGTTTCATTTTGTGGTCAAAAACTGCCGTATCCATTACACCATTGTCAAGTTTAGCCTCTAAGCCTGTTTTTGGTTGGGGGGGGGGGGGGGGGGACAAAATTCAAACCCCTGTCCAGTAATGATTTTTCAGCGGATGTTAGAAGGTTAGTGTCACCAGTTAGGTTAACAATGTTAGTTCTTAGTCCTAAATCATGATGGACATTACCCTTTCCCGCCTTAGGTTAAATTTAAGTACCTCATCCAACTGCGATACAGTTTATTGACAGTTGTTTCTGTCCAGTGAATGTTGTCCTGCCCAACCTCAAAATCACATGCGTGAAGCGCAGGTATAAGTTTGATATCCCTCATTGTTTTTGCAGCCAAATTTATTTGGTTGAGGCAGGTATTTTGACTAGCCAAAAGTCTGTCCGAAAAGTTAAGCTCGATAAAAAGTATTTTTGACCTAGGGAAACGTTTCCGAATCGAGCTTATCATGTTTCGCAACTAATTTATTGCACTGGTTGGATTTTGATCTTTTGAGTTTATACCAATGTTAAGAACAATGGTAGGTAGGTAGGTAGGTTGGCAGTGCGCCAGTGTGTTAATATCTACGTATGTAATAGTCAAACGCGACATACATACAATATATAGATATTCATACATCAATACATACTAGCCAGTGCCAGGTCTGCCCACTGTTTCATGCACGTAAGCGGGGGTCAAGGTCGCGTTTTCTAGTGGGAACATCCCGGGGATTAATTGATCAAATCTACGATCGTTTAATTGCTATATATTAGTCGTTGGGGCGTAGTAATGTACGTGTATGTATTTCACTCATGAAGTTTGGCGTAATTAATTTCCGATTGGATCTGGATTTAAGAATCAGAAACCTCAGTAGTGACGCACGCACACACAAACACACGATGATCATGTATGTATTGATGTATGAATATCTATATATTGTATGTATGTCGAGGTTGACAATTATATACATAGATATTAACGCACAGGCGCAGGGGATAATTAAATCCTTTCTGGCCTCACAAATTGTCCCATGCCGTTGCTGGGACTCGAACTTGTGGCACCGATTCGCCCGCAAATTGCAAGACTAACCACGATACGCTCTGAGCTATCGAAGCTTCCATAAAAAGGAAGCTCTTTTAACTCAACCATATGCATGGGGCCTACAATCTACGCGGTCGATCCCGCTTACGTGCATGAAACAGTGGGCATACCTGGCACTGGCTAGTATGTATTGATGTATGAATATCTATATATTGTATGTATGTCGAGGTTGACTATTACATACATAGATATTAACGCACTGGCGCAGGGGATAATCAAATCCTTTCTGGCCTCAAAAATTGTCCGATGCCGTTGCTGGGACTCGAACCTGTGGCGCCGATTCGCCCGCAAATTGCAAGACTAACCACGATACGCTCTGAGCTATCGAAGCTTCCATAAAAAGGAAGTTTCTTTAACTCAACCATATGCATGGGGCCTACAATCTACGCGGTCGATCCCGCTTAAGTGCATGAAACAGTGGGCAGACCTGGCACTGGCTAGTATGTATTGATGTATGAATATTTATATATTGTATGTATGTCGAGGTTGACTATTACATACATAGATATTAACGCACTGGCGCAGGGGATAATTAAATACTTACATACATATATATTAACGCACTGGCACTGTATGTATGTATGTATTGATGTATGAATATCTATATATTGTATGTATGTCGAGGTTGACTATTACATACATAGATATTAACGCAAATTGCAAGACTAACCACGATACGCTCTGAGCTATCGAAGCTTCCATGTATGTATCTGTGTATGTATGTGTGTATGTGTGTATCTATGTGTGTATGTGTGTATGTATGTATGTATATATGTATATATGTATGTATGTATGTATCTATGTGTGTATGTATGTATGTGTGTATGTGTGTATGTATGTATTTATGTATGTATGTATGTATGTATGTATGTATGTATGTATGTATGTATGTATGTATGTATGTATGTATGTATGTATGTATGTGTGTATGTATGTATGTATGTATGTATGTATTTAAGAATGAATGAACGCACTGGCTCAGGAATGTTTTAAAAACTAAAAAATTGTTATTTTCTAATTTTGCCCCAGGGATTCGAAATTGATTTTAAATTGACCGTTGTGATATACAAAATATAACTGTTTTTCGGTCAGTCTTGTTTTAAATTTATTTGGCTAGTACTATGTTTTGTTTACAGCCGGATACGATGTATTTGTTTTAAAAAAAAATTTGTTAGGAAAGGAATAACAACAAACCAACCACTGAAAAATGGACCGGCTTAGAGGCTTAGACGCAGGCTTAGCCGGCGTGTAGTCGGGTGGAGACTAAGATATCCTTGAGACTTGGATTTTTTCTGTATGCAATAACCGGACGTGCTGTAATAGGGTTTTTCATAACAGTTTGCAGATTTAAAAACTCCTCCTTCATAAGTTTACCAATATCAACGCTACGTCGACTGTAAATTATTGGAAAAATTATTTTATCTCTTTTTACAGCTTTACCAGATTCAACGTTGATTCCAAACGGCTGTTTTGTCTGTAATGTACGAATCCAAAAGGCCTCTCGTTCAAGTCTCAAGAGGTCTGTTTCGTCTTTTGAACCAAGTATCGGGGGTTGTTCAGTTGTATGTATGTACGTATGTATGTGTGTGTGTATGTATGTACATGTATGTATGTGTGTATGTATCTATGTGTGTGTATGTATGTATGTATGTGTATGTATGTGTGTATATGTGTATATGTATGTGTGTATATGTGTGTGCGTGCGCCCACTTTTTGGCACCTTACGCCACTGAATGTGCTCTAGTGGTGTCATTAACCAAACAAACTTTCTTATTTTTGGCTACATATGACCTTGTTTCATGTTTGAACTTTCTTGATATGAGACGGCCCCTGTAACTGTGTGAAAGGCGGAATCATCCGGTGGGCGATCACGTGACCTACGTCACGATATAGGTCAACGAGCTTTGTAATTCTTTCGATGGAGTGTCCCGAAATTTAGCTGAATGTGGGTGTTGTCAGATTTCTTGCTGTAGTGTGTTTATTAGTGATTAATATGTGGAATATTTTTTTCAAATCAAGTAACTCGAAAATGATCGATGTAGAGGTATTTGACGTCAAACATAGGATTGTTGTGGTATTAGAGCGGGAATCTTTGACTACCGTGTGGTGGGCAGCGATTGCCCGAAAATTACAGAGCTTGGCTGTAAGGGATGAATATCTGTTCAAATAACCGTCTAGCCCTCTACAGTCAGAGTACTCGGGCTACGTCCGCGTGATATTTGAGAGTGCGTGACGTTAACCGAAAAACCGACCAGTACATCCACGCAATTAACGAATACTATGTTCTGTTTGACAAGGCTGCACTAGACCTAACAGTCAATTATTCGTGCAATTCATGGTGTAATACCGAGTATCGTGTCAAATTATGAATGGAGACAATGCCATTGGAAGTAGCAGGATAAAGCCACGGTCACACATAAGTTTGCGGATGATTTGTTTTTGTTCATACTCCGATGAACGTAAACGAAATAACAGAAACTCCTTATAATTACATTTGGAATATAGTGTGTGAAATAACGCACGCAATTGTGGCTACGATTGATGTCTTAGATTTTAAAATTAAAAAAATACTTGCCATCGGGTTCACACAACGTAATCATTTGGTGGCCCGAGTTTAAAAATAACTGGACTCGGGCATCGGACCACCGTATTCTAGAACCAATGCATACTGCTCATAAACAATAACGCTCAATAAGACAAACTACAAATATTAATGACGTTGTCGGAAATGACATGCCCCGACAAGGTTATTTTTACTACGTTCATTGAGAAATGAACAGACTCGTGCTGCTACGGATGGACCGATGGGATGACGTTGAATTGTAATGACTATAACAGAAATTTTCTTTCTCAAATATTAGTACGAAAATAACTATAAATGAAATGATACTTGGAGTGTGGACTAATGACGTTACCCGAGGCATGTTAAGGAAGTCGGACGCTCCCTAGACTGAGTGTTGCGCCTGTCATTAAAAGGACATTCCTGAGTTTGTTGCATTGTAAGATGTTTCCGAATAATAAAATATATCCACGATTAAACTTACATATTAAATATATTTTCTAGTTTAGAATATCAGTTTCTGTATATTCAGTGTGTTTCTGGTCGTCTAGAAATTGTTTAGAAAATAAAATGAAATTTAACCTAGTAAAAATATTAGAACGATCAGAAACACGTTTAATATACAGCCACTAATATTTTATGTATTTACAATCGCTAAAAAGGCTCAGTTAGTCGATAACATATTAAACGTTGCAGCAAACTGAGAAATGTCCCTTTAAAGGGAATACGATGGAATATGATACAATGGAACCCAGTGACTTTCCTCGCTATCCTGAATACGCCACAGACGCTTTCTATATACCTCCCCAACAATGAACTTTAGTTTATTACATTTCGTTTCAACGCTATCCTGGGCACACACCTCAGCTAGCTGGGTTGTCTGTCCAGGACAGCGGGTTAGTTGTTAGTTGGTTAGTGGTTAGTGGTTAGTTGTTAGTTGTTAGTTGTTAGTTGGTTAGTGGTTAGTGGTTAGTTGTTAGTTGGTTAGTGGTTAGTGGTTAGTTGTTAGTTGGTTAGTGGTTAGTGGTTAGTTGTTAGTTGGTTAGTGGTTAGTGGTTAGTTGTTAGTTGGTTAGTTGTTAGTTGTTAGTTGTTAGTTGGTTAGTGGTTAGTTGTTAGTTGGTTAGTGGTTAGTGGTTAGTTGTTAGTTGGTTAGTGGTTAGTGGTTAGTTGTTAGTTGGTTAGTGGTTAGTTGTTAGTTGGTTAGTGGTTAGTGGTTAGTTGTTAGTTGGTTAGTTGTTAGTTGGTTAGTGGTTAGTTGTTAGTTGGTTAGTGGTTAGTGGTTAGTTGTTAGTTGGTTAGTGGTTAGTGGTTAGTGGTTAGTTGGTTAGTGGTTAGTGGTTAGTTGGTTAGTTGGTTAGTTGTTAGTTGGTTAGTTGTTAGTTGTTAGTTGGTTAGTGGTTAGTGGTTAGTGGTTAGTTGTTAGTTGTTAGTGGTTAGTTGGTTAGTTGGTAGTTGGTAGTTGGTAGTTGGTTAGTTGTTAGTTGTTAGTTGTTAGTTGGTTAGTTGTTAGTTGGTAGTTGTTAGTTGGTAGTTGGTTAGTTGTTAGTTGGTTAGTTGGTTAGTTGGTTAGTTTTTAGTTGTTAGTTGTTAGTTTTTTAGTTGGTTAGTTGTTAGTTGTTAGTTGGTTAGTTGGTTAGTTGTTAGTTGTTAGTTGGTTAGTTGTTAGTTGGTTAGTTGTTAGTTGTTAGTTGTTAGTTGGTTAGTGGTTAGTGAGAGAAGAGGGTGTGGTGATCTTACACCTACCCAGTGAGTCGTTAAAACTCGATGTATTAAGAAAACTATTTATTTTACTGTGTAAAGTTAAAGTTTGTTTTGCCTAACGACACCACTAGAGCACACTGATTAATTAATCATCGGCTAGTGGAGATCAAATATCTGGTAATTCTGACCCAGAGAAAACCCACTACAGTTTTTCCACTAGCAGCAAGGGATCTTTTATATGCACTTTCCCACAGATGTGGCTCGATCCTGCGACGCAATCACTTCAGGCGAGCACTCAACCGACTGAGCTAAATCCCCCCCCCCCCCCCCCCCCCCCCCCAAGTATAAGGAGTATAATAAAGAAACAGTATAATACACCTCACACATCAAAGTAAGTATATCTTTAAAAATTGTATAGAAATCAAAGTCTTTTGTTTTTTTTTAAATAAAATTAATTCTGGGTTGAATTTAAAAGAGTGGTCCTTTTTTGTTATGTCCAAAACACATTTACTTTTCTTCTTACGTCACATCAAACTGAAATTAATTATACTTTTACAGTGATCATGTAGCTATCGTAGCCAGCCATAAGCCCAGACCTTTCACCCATTGAGTACACGTGGGACATCATCGGACTACGGCTACGACTACGTCAACATCAGCCAACCAACTTGGATGAATTAGGCGCTGCTCTCCAAGAGGAATCCACCAGGATTCCCCAACACCTTGGTGGACACCTTTCCTCAGGAGCATGCCACGTTGGATTCGTGCGTGCTTGGCGAACCGCGGGGTTTTTACCCGCCACTAGAGCAAATATCGAAAACGTCAAGTTCACAAGCACCACACCCTGTTACGTATCAGTGTCTCCTCCGGACCTACATCACTATACTGGCTATACTCTTTAATGCCAATCTCTTGTGTTTTACCATTAATTATTATTGCAATAAAAATTAATACATCTCTGTTATATTGTGTTATATTTGAATATCCTGTACTTATTTTGAACACTATATACATTTACAATGATCATGGAGCTGGGGAGGACTATAAGTATTGTTTATGTCGTGATGCGACTGGTATTCAGATGCATCAACAATCACCCCATCAGTCGCATTCGTCCAACGGCGGTGTAACGCGATTAAAATGCTATATCAATAAAAATCCAGAATAGCCACGTTCACGTTTAAATAATCACAATTCTGCCCAGAAGAGCGTTCCGATAGTTTTAATCGACTCGGCTTTACATGATTTCGCAGAGGCGGATGTAGTTTTCTATCGTCTTTTAGGGAGGAGGTAAATAACATACCATCAGCATTTTAAATTACACTAACATACATTATTATTATTATACACACGACAATCTTCTCTAGAAATATCCATGACAATAAGATAATAACCCCTCCCCTCCCACCGAAAGGAAGGAACGAAATGTTTTATTTAACGACTCACTCAGCACATTTTATTTACGGTTATATGGCGTCAGACATATGGTTAAGGATTACACAGATATTGAGAGAGGATCTGGATCTGTCTTTAATTTGTTTCTGCCGTTAGCTGATATCCGTCTTGAAATGAATACGTCATAATTGTGACGCACGTCTGACCAGCTTATGATAAATATCAATATATTACATGTACATACATTGGTAAGCGTACAGTATTGTATAACAACGGTTTCAACGAGGGATGCCGAAGCTACATTATAAAATACCTGTGGAACAGTCTTGGTGTTATCGCCAGTCTAAAGCAAGCAAACAGACAAATTTGTTTCATTTAACGACACCATTAAAACAAAATATTGATAATGAGAGAGAGAGAGAGAGAGAGAGAGAGAGAGAGAGAGAGAGAGAGAGAGAGAGAGAGAGAGAGAGAGAGAGAGACGCACACACAGGCAGACAGACATACAGAGACACAGAGAGACAGAACTTTAACCAAAACATCCAACACACATACACAAACATCAACAGTATGCACACACCCACGTGGCCTAACGTTCCCTTACCTTTCCACACAAATCGAGACTAGAGTCATGACCGAGGCGTACAGCGCCACGACCAGCACGAATCGGTTGACCTTGCACGACAGGTGGTCCAGGATCCAGCCCCGGTTGATCATGAACTGTATGATCTCCGGGATCCCGAACACCATGATCAACAGGTCCGCAACGGCCAGGTTCGTGATGAGAAGGTTCGTCACCGAGGCCCGCATCTTCCTGTCGCACACGACGGCGTAGATGACGAGGAAGTTGCCAGTGATGCCGATGACTCCGATGACGAAGAAGAGCAGGCTGAAGCACACAAGCTCTGGAATCCCGGCGGCTGGGAGGTCCTCCATTTCGCCGAGCGTCCCAGACAGGTTTGTCAGATTGGCGGGGGTCGAAACGTTGTCCATTTCCCCTGGAAGATTACCTGCCGCGGAAACATTTGCTCTCGAGTCTACGTAATTCATGTTTCAGATGTTAATATGGTAGTTTAAAAAGGTTTGTTGATGTAGTTGAACCTTGACCAACAGCTGGAAAAGAAAAAACAAATATGGTCATATTTCTGCTAAATCATTCTTGTTGAAACGGGAGTTTTCAAACGTTTGTTTGTCTTGTTTAACGACATCACTAGAGCACATTGATTAATTAATCATCGGCTATTGGATGTCTAACGTGGCAATTCTGACACGAGGTTGTCACATCTTTTATATGCATTTTCTCACAGACAGGAAAACACACCACGGCCATTCACGGTGCATTGATTGGAACGAGAAAACCCCAAATCTGGTGAATCGATCCACAGAGATGGTTCGATCCTGCGACGCAAGCACCTCATGCGAGCACTCAACAGACTGAGCTTATAACCCGCGCCAACGGGAGTTTAAAGGCAGGATCACTCAGCAATCACACCACCATTCCTGTTTTAACGCATTTCGATAGTTTCTTTGTCAGAATAGATTCTCTGGAAAAAGGGCTACGTAACTGATATTTATTGGTAGCGGCCTCCTGGTAACTACCAAGCAAAACGTCAATATATGCTGACCATTTATTGTGTGTGTTTTTTTTTTCATCCCTAAGTCACAGCACCGTCTCATTTTGCAGTTATATTAGTGGCTGCATACCAAGTACACAGTCCTGTCTTGGACAGACTCTCTGGTTACGGTTATGATTCAATTCTAATTAAGTGAAATATGTGCAATGGTAAACTGTCCTGACTTCTTCAAAGGCTAAACAAGATTTTCCTATGCTGTTCAGAATATAGACAAATTATTTGATTTATTTGTATCACAGTGATCTAGTAACTATATGTGACACACTACCATCCCAAGTTGAACCTACATGTGAGGTTTGATGGTCCTGTATGCAAGATATGATCCGGACAAGGATTTACTGTTACGTGCAGTAGACCGTGAAAGGTAGGTAACAGTGACCTAATAATTGTGTGTGACATACTGCCATCCCAAATTGTTCCTACATGTGAGGTTTGATGGTCCTGTATGTATATGTATGCAAGATATGGTCCGGACAAGAACAGTTAACATACGGACGTACGTACAGACGGACAACGCCATACCATAATAAGACCCATCATAGACGGGCGTATAAAAATACTTCCAAGTTAATAACAACTTCATTAGTATAAATTGCTATAAAGTAACAATCGAACTCTTTCGTCGATAAATTAATACGCGAAATATGTAACATATTATGTGTAGCTTTTGCAGCAATTATCCAGAAACACTACTACATTTAGTTTTTTAAGTGTGACAATGTTCATAATTTATGGAAAGAAGTAAAATCATGGATTCTATGTAAAACAGGAAACGAAATCAATTTCAGCAAAGATATTGTCATATTTGGTATAACTAATAACAAAAACAGTAGGTTCATACATTGGTTAACTAAAAACATCAAGTATTATATCTACAGTATGAAAACGTAGGCGTTAAAACTATGTTTAAAACTAAATTTAATATCGAAAAATATATTCTTTTCAAAAATTGTAGCTATAAAAATTCCATAAAAATGAATTCCTTGACTTGACCTTTTTATTGAATGAAACTTAACAATACCACTTTTCACCAACAGGAAAAAAAGCAGAAATTTAGCTTGTCTGGAAATAGATTTTGTCCAAAGCAAATCTTCTTAATTGTTTTTCATAATATTGCCTTCTTTCAATGTTTTTTCTTCTCCTTCATGTTTCTTACCCTTCCATACACAACATGTTTCTTACCCTTCCATACACAACATGTTTCTTACCCTTCCATGCACAACATGTTTCTTACCCTTCCATGCACAACATGTTTCTTACCCTTCCATACACAACATGTTTCTTACCCTTCCATACACAACATGTTTCTTACCCTTCCATGCACTCGTTTTTCCTTTCCTTTCTTTTACTATTCTGTTTTGATTTTAAGTTAAACTACATCTTATACGTTATCCCTATACGTGTGAAATAATAATACAGTAGTAGTAATGTAATGGTAATGATGGTAGTGGTGATGATAATAATAATAATAATAATAATATACTCTGTCAAAAAAGAAACGCAGGCGAAATATTCATGGAATTATCTCTTTAATACAAAGTGGCATAATGTCGTTATTTATTATCGTATCACAGTAAAATTTGACATGAATATGTGACAATGTTCTTCCTATGGACTGACGGTAGTAGAGGCGTTTTCGTCACCAAACAGGAAGGAAGGAAGGAAATGTTTTATTTAACGACGCACTCAACACATTTTATTTACGGTTATATGGCGTCGGTCACTAAACAGCGTCGCACGAGGGCGCTGAAATCAGTACCTTGTGTGGCCACCAGCAGCAATAATCACTGCGCGACATCTCCTTGGCATAGACTGAATGAGTCTCTGAATCCGGGCAAGTGGAATCCTAGCCCATTCTTCCTGCAGTACATGCGACAGTTGCAGAAGCGTCTGAGGCTCCGGGTTACGCTGGCGTACACATCTGTCCAGTTCGCCCCATAGATGTTCAATGGGGTTGAGATCTGGCGATCTTGATGGCCATGGCAGCACATTAATGTTCTCATTCTGTAGGAAATCCATTGTTACACGTGCCGTATGCGGCCTGGCATTGTCCTGCTGAAAGAGTTCTCTCTGTCAATCTAAAATGGGAAGCATGTGACGGCGAAGAATGTCATCCAGGTAGCGTACAGCTGTCAGGTTGCCTTGTATGAACACAGGTTCATTTCTGCGGTGTATGAAATGGCTTCCCACATCATGACACTCCTTCCACCGAATCTGTCAACTTGGGCGACGCAGTTGTTGGCAAAACGTTCATTGCGGCGTCTGTAAACACATTGTCGTCCATCACGTTGCTGTAAAAGGAAACGTGACTCGTCGCTTAACCATACTCGCCGCCAGTTTCCCAAGTTCCACCCCTGTACATTTGTGCACCAGCGAACACGTAAATGTCGATGTTGACGTCGCTGGTAGGGGCCAACATACGGTCTCCTGGCCCGTAAACCTGCTTCTCGAAGTCGGTTCCGAATGGTTTGTGCAGACACCCTTCTCAAACCAGGTATGCGTCCAGCAGTGTTCGTTGCTGTGGCAGTTCGGTGACACAAGCGCAGAACCCGGATGTAGCGATCTTGTGCTGCAGTTGTTTTGCGAGGTCTTCCACTTCTGGGACGGTCTTCAGCTGATTGAAACTGTTGGTACCTGTCCCAGAGACGTGAAATGGTGATCTGATGGACGTTCATGTGTTGTGCGATTGCCTAACTAGAGACGGCCTATTGCAATATTTCGATTCGGCAGGCTTAGTCTTGGCATCTTGTAACTCGTGTACGTCGACATGGAAATGAGGCATCATTGCGAGCATTGCAGCTTTAAATACCCATCTCTACCCCAATCTTTTCCCCGAGTTTCACGTGCATTCGCCAAAATCTGACCATTTCACGCTGATTTCCTGCAATTGTCGCGCAACGTGCCACAACGTGCGTTAAATTTGTTTTAGGGTGCATTTGGGCATGCTGTCCCATTCCAGGAACATTAACAAACATGGTCATTCAACAACATTGTACCAAAAAACCCCGATATTTTATAAAATCAAACACTTTTCTTCTTTCCCTATCACCTTTTTTGACAGAGTATATAATAATAAATGTATTATTTTCTATTTCAATTTATTCTTTAAATTAATTTACTTTTGCTTTCCTTCAATCTTTCTTTCTTCTTTTATTCTCTCTTTCTATCTCTTTATTATTATTATTATTATTATTCCTAGCTTCTCTGTTAACCCCATACAACTATAAACTATGTTTTACATGTATCTATTTCCATTATTACTATTCGGTTAATGTGATATATATATATATATATATATATATATATATACATGCATACATACATGCATACATACATACATACATACATACATACATACATACATACATACATACATACATGCATGCATGCATGCATACATACATACATACATACATATATATATATATATATATATATATATACTATTCAGTTATGTAAAATGTTTAACATATTAAATTAGTTTAAAGTAATGATACCATGGACCCAACCATGACACTACTATATGTGTTTTCTGGGGTCAATAAACGTTATTTTTAAAAAAAGAAAAGAAAAGTGAGGATTGATGGTCCTGTATGCAAGATATGATCCGGACAAGGATTTACTGTTATGTGCGGTAGACCGTGAAAAGTAGGTCACAGTGACCTAGTAATTGTATGTGATACACCGCCATTCCATGTTATTCCTACGTGTTAGGTTTGATAGTCCTGTATGCATCTGAATGCAAGATATGGTCCGGATAAGGATTTACTGCACCGTGAAAAGTAGGGCAGTGACCTAGTAATAGTACGTGGTACATCGCCATCCCAAGTTGTTACTACATGTGAGGTTTGATGGTCCTGTATGCATCTGTATACAAGATATGGTCTGGACAAGAAAATGTTAACAGACGGACGTACGTACGGATGGACGGACAACGCCATACCATAATACGACCTATGATAGACGTGCTTATAAGATAATTCCAAGTTAATAATAACTTCATTAATATAAAATGCTATAAAATAATAATTAGGACTCTTTCGTCGGGAAATTAATACGCGGAAGAAGTAACATAATATGTGACAAAGACTGCAACATGTCGGTCAACCTATATACCACAGATAAAAATAGTGCGACATGTCATCTTTAAAATAAATGATACAAACAATTAGGGTTTAAACAGCTAGTTTCAAACATAATGGGAACTATATTAGATTACCCTAGTTTCGCACACAAAATTGTCATCCTATTTTCAAAAGGACCACGCAATTTTTTAAGCGCAATAGCAGTAGGTAGAACTGGGCGGTATACCGTATATACCGTTCGGTATCGGTATTATGTCAATACCTATTTACCGTACCGAGCAAATTTCTAAATACCGAAATTTCGGTATTGAAAAATATTTTCTGCAAAGCACTAATAATATATCTGACGAACGCAAAATGGGTTGGTATAAATCAGACGAGAGCCTTGTGTATGGAATTTAATTGTATTTAGATGAAATTAGCAGGTAAACCATAACACAGGCATGCATTTAAATCCGAGGTATACCAAAAATAGCGCTCGATATCGGTATAGTGTCAATACCGAATACACCATACCGATACCGAAGTAAATCACCCCGCAAAATACCGATATCGATACCGAACCTCAAATTTCAATACCGCCCAGCTCTAGTAGTAGGTACACTGGCACTAATTCCTATTACATTACAAAAATTTACTGGCCACATGAAACATGGTTTGACAAGAAACACTGACACATTTAATAGCAATAGCAGGACTGGTGGCCTTAACTGTTAACAACAGTAAGATGCTATTGGACATTTCACCTGGTGAGATTGCTATCTCGTGTACCGCACTGGTGTACCGCAACCTAAAGTAGTCCGGACGTCCGTCGTTTGATGCCGACTTTAACTTGCAAGAACAACTACATGACAAAGTAGGAACCCTGCCTATAAAACTTTAATATAGACTAAAATATTTAATGATGTCAGGGGACGGGACGTAGCCCAGTGGTAAAGCGCTCGTTTGATGCTCGGTCGGTCTGGGATCGATCCCCGTAGGTGGCCCATTGGGCTATTTCTCGATCCAGCCAGTGCACCATGACTGGTATATCAAAGGCCGTGGTATGTGTTATCCTGTCTGTGGGATGGTGCATATACAAAATCCCTTGCTACTAATAGACAAAAATGTAGTGGGTTTCCTCTCTAAGACTATATGTCGAAATTACCAAATGTTTGATATCCAATAGCCGATGATTAATAAATCAATGTGCTCTAGTGGTGTCGTTAAACAAAACCAACTGTAACTTTAACTTTAATGATGTCAATCGCGTGCAGTTTGTGTGGTGTTGCCATGATGCTAGGTCCCAATGCATTGTTCGGGTTTTGAGACTAGACTTTAAACGTGTTAAAAGCACGGAGCCAGATAGGGAATGTTTTTAATCACAAATTATAAATATATCGAACACTGATGTCCTTGGCTATGTAATTCTCTATTGTCCTTCTGTCCTTAAACTTAATTCATTTTTGTCTTCAAATAGATCAGGTCCTGAGCTTCTAGACTCAAGTATGTAATAACGTCTTGAGCTTTTAACGTCAGTGTCAACACATACACATTGTATGTGTGTTGCGTCAGCAAAAATTACAATCTATATTTTATCAGAATGGATCCAGGTCATTGCATTACAGAAAGGCAATAATTCAGTTTCAGTTAACAACGGCTGTAATGAACTTACCAACGGAATGACAATGTTAACTGTGTTATCGGTTCAGTGTTTGAATACTGGCGATACCTTTTTAGCACAAATCATAATTAAATTCTGTTAACACAGTGAAAGAAACCATTCTGATGAAATAATTGAAACAGAAGTGATCACTCTTTTGGGAAAGAATCTGCCAAACACAATCCAGCTCAAGAAAAAAATGGTAAATGAATGGTTGAAAAAAAGAATGAATGAATGAATGAATGAATGAATGAATTTTTCACGACACCCCAGCACAGAAATACGCATCGACTATTAAAACAAATTTGTATAATTATCTAAAAACCGTAAGTCACTAAAAGAGTAGTAAACTATATAATACAGTACAATAATGAAGACGAGTATATTTCAATTATTTTTCATAGAAATCAAATTGTATTTGTTGTTTTTTAAATAAAATTAATTTTGCGTGGAGTTTAAATGATGATTATAGATCTTGTTGCATGTACAGGCATTTCCTTTCGGTTTTCACGCTAATGCTTATGCATAGCTTCTGTACTCTGACTTCAGTGGACTTGGTTTGAGTTTGGAGTTTCCTTACTAGGATTCTGAGCCTCTCCAGCCCAGTTTTTTTTATTTTGGAGTTTGCTTCTCATAGACAGTTGTCTTTCTTGACTCACGTCCTCTGTCTGTCCGGTCCATATTAGTCTAGTCTCTACCCTTTGACCAGTCCAGCTTGGGTGACCATACCACGAGCTGATAGGCATAGCTCTCCGAGTCATTGAGACATGCAAGCTAACTCACCACGTCAAGGAATGGACCATGAGATAGGGAATTTAAATGAGTATTTTTCAAATATATCTTTTCGGCATCACATACAACCCCCCAAAAAAACACAACAAAAACAAAAAAAAAACAACATCAAACCCACCAACAACAAAAAAACAACAACACAACAACACGTAACCAACAACCCCACAAATAACAACAAAAACAAAAGTGTTCTATGTAAATCAATGGTTAAAAATTATATCGGAAGTTAAGTTTAAGCTGCTGATTTAATAATAAGATTAAAACTAGGATTTAATACATTTTGTCAGTTTGTTTTGTTTAACGACACCACCAGAGCACATTGATTAATCAATCCTCAGCTATTGGATGTCAAACATTTGGTAATTATGACTCGTAGTCATCAGAGGAAACGCTACATTTCTCCTAATGCAGAAAGGGATCTTTTATATGCATTTCCCCACATACAGGAAAGCACATACCACGGCCTTTATCCAGTTGTGGTGCCCTGGTTGGAACGGGGGAAAACCCAATCAACAGAATGGATGATTGACATTGAAATAGCAATCTAAATTGAATGGATATCTAGACATAAACGCAAGCGATGCTAAATTATGCCAGTACTCGATAATTTATTGCAAAGTGTTTACGTTTAAATTACCTAAGTGTTGTGATATATAAACCCCGTTCACCGCCTCCAAAACAAGCAAAACCAGCCCATCCACAATAATAAAGTAAAACAACGTGAGTTGGAAATTCTACTGTTACACACTTACGCCTATACAAACATTACAAACATGTGTGTTTGTGCATGTGTGCGCGCGCGTGCGTGTACGCGTGGTGTGTAGTTTTACATTAATATAACTATATGATATATTCTTATCTGCATGCCTGTTATAACATTATATATACATTATTATATATATTATTACATATAAATTATATAGATAGTCCCCCTCCACCCCCCAAAAAAATAAAAACTCAAGTGATCGTATTCAACCGAGTTAATACCACCCACCTGACACTACCTTTCACACTATGAATAATAATAGTAGGCGACTGTGATCGACTCTACTATATATACATATCATAACCATCCGTTAAGCTTTCAGATTATTCTACATACAGACATTTATTACCTTTTAGATACATTTCATGCGTTTTCATTTGTCAATAGCTAATGCATACCACAAGTACACCGTGTCATTTGCGGGAAAATACAGGATTTGCGGGAAAATACAGTATTTGCGGGAAAATAAGAATTTGCCGGGGCGTACGAAATGTCACATGACTTGCTCGACTGTTGTACGAAAATACAAACAAAGGATGAAACCGACGAAATTTTCTCCAACACGCCTCACTGATTAAATTTCTTAAAAGTCTTGAATTCATTATGAATGGGAATACCACAATTCGGTAAATTTTATTTTGACTGTTTATTTGAAGATTTATTGAGCACGTTTGGTTAAAGAAATGTGCTAGATTGTAGTTTTTCGCGTAGTAAAAGCTAATGCTAGAATATAGCATTGCGTAATCGGTTACCGTGTTAGAACTTGGGCTAATTATCACGAACATATTTTAAGTAATGACTTGACATGTTTTTTTGCAGGTTCTAAAAGTTAGTACAACACGACAAATATTTTTGTTCGGCAGCGGGTGTTCAATTTTGTTTTCCCGATACGATTACAACATAATCATAAATGTTTAAAATATGCAAAATAATAAGACGCAAAACTCGTACAGGGTCCGAAATGATTTCAGGGTTGACACTCAAACAGCTAACAAAAAAGCAGTAATACCTTGCATAGTTATTTGTTAACAAAAAAATCCAATATATTTGAGGAATTTGATATTATGTTATGTTATTAAACTCAAACTCAAAATGTATGCGTACTTTATTTAAAAGTTTGACTGTTACTGTATTTTTAGTTTAATTATAAAAGAAAGATCTAAAAGGTAATATATTCGTTAAGTGGTTTTTTGACAGGCGTACGGAATTGTACGCCCCTCCAAAATCTGTATTTCCTTCAGCTGCGCTTCAGGAAATACAGATTTTGGAGGGGCGTACAACCCCGTACGCCTTTGAAAAAAATGTGTTATTATTAGAATATCCACAAATAAATATTGTGTTTTTTTGCCCTCGGCACTATGCATTTAACCGAATCACTTATCCCGAAGCGTAGTTCCATTTCGTCTTGGTGTCATCAGGCTCAGACGGTTTGAACGTGAGAGATTTAAAGGATTAGAACGTGGACCGAATGGTTCTTTTCGTTGGCGTTCATTAGTCGCACATTTCCGAAGCCAGTAATTCCATCTGAGCCGTACAGCAAATAAAGCTGAATTTACTGCCGTATATTGTTCTCGGGGTCATCATTGGTTCGGGTTATTCCGTTCCCTCAGAGCTGTAATCGTCGGGCGTTTTCTTCCAATCATACAATTAGGCCCCATCTGTTTGTGCCGCGTGTGTCTTAATGCATTTTTATTACGAGATATCTTGGTAGATATGAGGAGTATTGCAGCTCGTAGTACAAACAAGGGAATACATACATGCGGTTGTACTTGATCAACATGTCTTCGTTTGAATTAGAGGCAGGACGCAGCCCAGTGGTAAAGCACTCGCTCGATCTGGGATCGATCCCCGTCGGTGGGCCCATTGGGCTATTTCTCGTTCCAGCCAATGCACCACGACTGGTATATAAAAGGCCGTGCTATGTACTACCCTGTCTGTGGGATGGTGCATGTAAAAGATCCCTTGCTGCTAATCGAAAAGAGTAGCCAATGAAGTGGCGACAGCAGGTTTACTCTCTCAATAACTGTGTGGTCCTTAACCATATGTCTGACGCCATATAACCGTAAATAAAATGTGTTGAGTGCGTCGTTAAATAACACAACTTACCCTGTTACACGAAGCGATCTTAGTACTACTATCGCTGTAAATACCTACCATCGAGACCTTAATAACACATTTTCTACGATCGCCAGTGAAAATTTACAATAGGTATGAGGCAGTTGTAAGCCACTAACGTAGAGGTCAAATGGCAGTTAGATGATGATTTGATCATTTTCTAAGAAGGATACTAACTTTTTGTGTAAAAAATGGATCTAATACAGACTTTTTTTTTTTTTTTAATATTATCAGGGCCGTAGCTAGGATTTTTTGTTTGGGGGGTGGTGGGGGGGGGGGAGGCAAGTGAGTAGTTAATAGTCTAAAACTACTTAAACAGTTAAGAAGATAATTTTCTTTAAGTTTCTGTAATGCTAGTTTCCCCCTGCTAGCTACGACCCTGATTATTGTTTGCCATTGTAACCAACATCTGATATAGTTTGTACCCGATCCACCCCCCCCCCCCCCCCCCCCCCCCAGTCGTTCCTATAATATATACCAAATACCTTTTATGCAACTCGGCGTTCGATGAAAAACAGTCTACGCCATACGACCTTCACAAGAAAATACGGGAGATAACTCTCATGTCTTATACATTCGGCAATTATCGCTTAGTAAATGAATTGACAAAGTTACTTCATGGATGTCCGATGCCAATGAATAGATCCAAGATGTTCCGAAAAGTCGGTAACCAATTTATTATTTAACTAATTTTCCCTTCTTCGTAAAGAAGAAGTTAATCATTAAAGGGGTACTTACGACTACCGTAAGGTTGCTTTGTGGAACGGCTGTAAATTTTACGGTGCCAGTTGTTAAAGTCTACACTACAATTAACTTTAGCTACACTTATTTCGTGGAATGGGGCCCTGGCTAGGAACATGACGTCATTCGGTAAACACGTACTACGCATGCGAGATTTTGTATCACACATTTGTTCCATAAAACATGTTTTTATCACACTGTCAGAATTGTCTTTATTACACGAGAAAGATTAAATAGGTATGCAATAAAGCACATATTCGGTATCTCTTTAAAAAATTAAAGCAAGTTCTGCAATAATGTTTTCGTTTTGTGCAATACTCGTTTGTTTACCACATCCCCTTGCACTGTTTCCATAGAGAGAGAGAGAGAGAGAGAGAGAGAGAGAGAGAGAGAGAGAGAGAGAGAGAGAGAGAGAGAGAGAGAGAGATATGGGCAGAGAGAGAGAGCGAGGAGAGAGAGAGAGAGAGCGAGAGAGAGAGAGAGAGAGAGAGAGAGAGAGAGAGAGAGCGACAGAGAGAGAGAGAGAGAGAGAGAGAGAGAGAGAGAGAGAGAGTTTGTTCTAATCTTTTCGACGATTTCATTGTTGGTATGTTGTGTTCATATTAAGCAGCTGTTACCACAGAGTTTATTTCTGTCTTAATTTTAAAGCCTTGTTTTTTGGTACTTAATGTTGATATGCTTTGCTGTGTCTTCCACAAATGCGACTCAATGATGTCTACACTATTTTAGAATTTTACATTGATGTTGTTGATGATGTAACGCAATAGCAATGTGTTTGTTGTGGGGTTTTTTTGCCGGGGTGTCGCTACACATTAATTCGGAGTCAGTTTCAACCACTTCAATCTTTACTGGACTAAAAATATTCATTAGAACCACAAGACTTCCTGCCCGTTACCTCATTGAGACGAGTTTCACTGAGATTTGGATTGTGACGTCAGACAGTAATTGTTAAAGAAACCAGCAGACGTATGATGATCTTCATTGCCCGAGGGGTTTAAAAGCAGCTGTTAGATGTTCCATGTGTCTGGAATTCTGATACATTCGTCAGCGCCAACGTTGCTGATTATTTGAAGAAGAAAAAAAGAGACGAGGAATAAGGATTAATCAGTACGCCAAAGAAAGCCTTCAATTTATATGACGGGAAAAAAAGAAGAGAAGAACTTCCTTCAAACTACATTTCAGATTTGTTAATGGACCATTTATTTCAACATTGACAGTCATTACCGTCTGTTGTTGACAGTTGTATCTGGTAGTCATGATTAGATGCAGTGCTTCGCCAATATTTAAATAGCCAGTGGAATATGAAGGTGCCAGAATTGTGTGTGTGTGTGTGTGTGTGTGTGTGTGTGTGTGTGTGTGTGTGTGTGTGTGTGTCTGTGTTGGTGTGTGTAATCCATCGATGCTGCTACTGGATAAAGAAAAGTATTGCTAATAGAAACATGTAGCGGTTTTCTTATTGTGGCTAAGAGTCAGAATTACCAAATGTTTGACATCCAACAGCCGATGACTAATTCATCAATGTGCTCTAGTGGTGTTGTTAAAACAACAAAAAGTTTAATGTTATATTTAGGAAATCTAATATTTTCTAGATTTAAATGGGATCCAATGTTTAGAGGGTCACGTTTTAGAATTTAGGAAATTCGGAACCAAGACACGTGGCTGGTTTTGACAGGATTCCCGTTTGCTCAGGGTCCGGTTTAGACAGGATTCCCGTTTGCTCAGGGTCCTGTTTATTAAACATTATTATTTATTTTTATTCAGTAGTTGAGTATTCACTGGAAAAAAAAACAAAAAAACCCAACCTTTCACCGGCCTCGGTGGCGTAGTGGTTAAGCCATCGGACTACAGGCTGGTAGGTACAGGGTTCGCAGCCCGGTACCGGCTCCAACCCAGAGCGAGTTCTTAGGGGCTCAATGGGTAGGTGTAAGGCCACTACACCCTCTTCTCTCTCACTAACCACTAACAAACTAACAACTAACCCACTGTCCTGGACAGGCAGCCCAGATAGCTGAGGTGTGTGCCCAGGACAGCGTGCTTGAACCTTAATTGGATATAGGCACGAAACTAAGTTGAAATCAATCAATCAACCAACCTTTCTTTAATTCTGCACGACTTTAAAACCCCCCATCCCGACATGACAATGGAAACTTCATTGGACACTTAGAACTGTCTTTATCCCGTAACGTAAGAAGCCGTTAGCGAAGACACTTCAGTTGTAAACCTTTTTATGGCTCAGTACGGTTCTTCACGCGATGACAATCTGGCAAGGCGAGGTTAGTTTTTACTATAGAATGGACACGAATCTTGTGAAGAACTGCGTGGACGTTTTGTTAGAGTTTCTGAAGTATGGCTTCACAAATTAAAAGAACGAAGACCGAACATAAGGCTTCCCTAAACCATACCACGACGTTAGGAGTGCTAAAGTGCTTGGAAATGTGCAGTACAGTATGCATAGTCTTGGACCAAAACAAAAAAGGACCCTTGATTTTTTCTTTTTTACTGTTATTATTACTATTTTTTTAACGATGCATTCAACATTGATGGCTATTTGTCTAGGAAGACCGTATAATAATACTTATAATACAAGAGACAATCAGTGGCGTAGCGGGGGGGGGGGGGGGGGGGGGGGGGGGGGGGGGAGGGCACAATCAATTAAAAAAAACCCCAAAACCTATTAAATTTTACAAAATCATACATACATACATAATATGGGTCACCCCCACCCCCAATATGGGTTGCCACTCCTAATATAAAATCCTGGCTATGCCAGTGCTCTGAGCGACGATCTGTTTAGGCATATGACGTCATTAAATATTTGCGTCTAGACTCTTAAAAAACCCACGTTTTATAAGCACAGATCAAGAAACTCTGAAACACATGCATAGTTGAGAATTGTGCTCTAAAATACCGCAAAAATCTAGTTTCCTTGTTTATATACGGAACTTCCTGTTTTTCCAAACATTATTCATTAAAAACCTACACATGTGCTGACCGCTCCAGGCAATGATTAACTGGAGTGTCCTCTAAAATCAGCAAATCAGACGTGAGAAATAACGTGTTGTAACTGGATGAAACTCCATAGGTGTCTATTTGCAAAACAATCAAGATGCACTTTCAGAAGTCATAAGACGCTTTCCTATATAGAGCGGGACGTAAACCAGTGATAAAGCGCTCTCTTGGTGCGAGGTCGATCCACGTCGGTGGGCCCATTTGGGCTATTTCTCAATCCAACCAGTGCACCACGACTCGTATATCAAATAATGTAGTATGTGCTATTCAGGCTGTCGGATGGTGCATATAAAAGATCCCATGCTACTAACGGAACAATATAGCGAGTTTCCTCTCTGAGACTATATGTCAAAATTACCTAATGCTTGACATCCAATAGCCGATGATTAATAAATCAGTATGCTCTAGTGGTGTCTTTAAACCAAACAAAGTGTAACGTTCCTATAGGCAGCTTACATGCGCTTGCTTTTCCAAAATGCACTGATTAAATGATTGTGATCATCAGCAAATCCTGATGATACATTCGCAATGAGATCCACAGGAAGACGTTTATCCCATAGACTGGAATAACTTAGCCTTCGTTGCTGAGTTCCATTAGTTGTGAACTGAAGAATTCACAAATCAAAGATCAATCAAACATTTTGCTAACAAGTTTTAATCGGTCAATTGCAAGTTTTTACAAAGATATGGTGCTGCTGTGATTTGGACTGTGATTCAAGGAAAACAAAACGGAAGGAAGGAAATGTTTAATTTATCGACGCACTCAAAACATTTTTTATTTACGGTTATATGGCGTCAGACATATGGTTCAGAACCACACAGATATTGAGAGAGGAAACCCGCTGTTGCTACTTGATGAGCTACAGACAGGGTGTAGTACATACCACAGCCTTTGATATACCAGTCGTGGTGCACTGGGTGGAACGAGAAATAACCCAATGGGTCCACCGACGGGGATTGATCCCAGACTGACCGCACGTCGAGCCAGCGCTCTACCACTGGGCTACGTCCCGCACCGAAAACAAACCGGAGACATTCCCAAAAAAAAGTTCAATGTTAAAAGTGAATATATAGCTAACCTACGTCATTGATTCTGTTCTGTAGAAACAAAATAAGCTGCGTATGCAAATAAAATTAGAAGCGAATCAGACGCTATAATTCGTAGCATGCCCTTCTTTGGACAGATCACTGGCGTGAAGGAAACATTTGAATCGACAGTTTCTTTGTGCTTCCCTCATTGATTTGGATGTTCCGAGCTCCTGTTTTGTAAATATACAGATAATTGTACCGGTGAATATGAAACAAGCTCACACAATTGCTGGAAATGGAGAACACAGATCTCTTTGATCCTTTGTTTGGAGTCTTTTATTATAGTGGTAAAACCATTCCAAAAACAGATATTGCTCATACAGCACTGACAATCATTGCCGATAATGGGGTACGAATCAAAGAAAACTAAAACATGGTCATTCTGATCCAAAAACTTAACACTGTTATTAAGTAACATGGAAACCGTTCACTTCTTGATTTATTTCCTGTTGATGTCTGAAGGACTGTTAATTAACTTTTCGTCTGTTTGTCCAGATCTAATTTTTAAAACTCCTTGTAATCTTTTCACTTGACCTCTAATCTTTGACTTCATTTTGGCAGCGAAATTATGGACGCATTGACATTGAAAGTCTGTTTTGTTTAACGACACCACTAGAAAACATTGATTAATTTACCATTGGCTGTTAGAAACATCTTGGTAATTATGACTCGTAGTAATCTGAGGAAACACGCTACATGTTTCCTAATGCAACACGGAATTTTTCATATGCACTTACCCACAGACAGGCAAGCATATACCACGGCCTTTGTCCAGTTGTGGTACACTGGTTGGAACGAGAAAACCCCCAATCAGCTGAATGGATGATTGACATTCAAAAAACCCAACAAGCACAGTTCAGCTGTATATAGAACAACATTTCATGACGGCTGAAAGTGCATCTTGATAGTTTTGCAAATACAAAACTCCGGAGTTTCGTAGTCCAAGAACGCCACTTCTCACGGCTGACTTGATTAAAACCAGGGCAGGTTTCACACATGCGCATTCGGCGTTTGTCAGTGTCTAATGTTTCATTATCATATAAAGCAGTGTCTGAAATTTTGGTTTCTTTGAAGGAAGGCAATGTTTTATTTAACGAGGCACTCAACACATTTTATTTACGGTTATATGGAAGGAAATGTTTTATTTCACGACGCACTCAACACATTTTATTTACGGTTATATGGCGTCAGACATATAGTTAAGGACCACACAGATATTGAGAGAGAAAACCCGCTGTCGCCACTTCATGGGCTACTCTTTTCGATTAGCAGCAAAGGATCTTTTATATACACCATCCCACAGACAGGATAGTACATATTACGGCCTTTGTTACACCAGTCGTGGAGCACTGGCTGGAACGAGAAATAGCCCAATGAGCCCACCGACGGGAATCGACCCTAGATCGATTGCATATCAGGCTAGCGTTATGCCACTGAGCTACATCCCCCCCCCCCCCCAGTTTCTTAGAAAGCAATGGGAAATGGTTTCATGATACATGGACCTGGATTTGCCTTCACACACACCTCTTAACCGTGTTAGACATTTCCTTGTATATACTACTCAAAAGAATTTAAGGGTCAGACGATATTTTCGACATTATTTTCTGAATGTCAATTATATTAGCTAGACCATAATGTCACGCATGGTATTGTTCCATTTTGACGAAAGTGGGTCTAAGCAACCCATAAATGAATTAAAATCCACTGTCATTGACACTGTCGACTAGTTCTAATGGCGAAAACATGCTTACATTTGCACGTAAATTAGGGCGAAAGCGAAAGGTCTGCTAAGTGCCCATAACTTGCTTTTTCACAAAGCGCTTCATTTGCACGCTTTGCACGTGTATTCCATGTTCCCAATGCTGAATTTCCGTATAATTGGAGCTTGCGTTCGTGTATGGTGCACACTCCAAATTCGACAATGGTACGACTTCAACTGACTATCGAAGATCGAGGAAGGGCTATTGCTTGGCTTCAGGATGGCAATACGCAAAGAAATGTTGCTCTGAGACTTGGTGTCAGTCAGAGTGTCGTTGGCCGACTGTGGCAATGGTACCAAGCAACGAATTCTGTTCGAAATCTCCACGTTCGGGAAGACCCCGAAGCACTACAAATATAGAGGACCGCTACATCACCAATCCGGCCAACCTTCATGATCTGGGTCAACTTCTTATGGCAGAGTGGCAGGCCATTCCCCATGAGTTCTTCAGACGTCTGATCAACAGCATGAGGCAACGATGTGTCGAGTGTATTCGCGCCAGGGGTGGATTCACACACTATTAAACGAATGTTCTAATGTGTAAAATCCATGTTTGACAACCTTCAACTTTGACAGCATGTCATGTGACTTTCTTGTATACAGTGACGTTTATTTGTGGTTTTTGGTAAATATGGAACAATAAAAAAAAAATTTGGTGTAGTTTACATCATCAATCTAATAAACTCTGAAACTTATTTGGTTATACATTTTTGACCCTTAAATTCTTTTGAGTAGTATAGTTTGAGACATTTTTTGGTCATTGGCATACACCTGAAACGGACCTGCAAGTTATATTTAAGAATTCCTATGAATTGTTTGTACTTTATTTGGAGTGACCCTCACCCCCGCACCCCACCCCCCAAAAAAAAATCAGAGAGAGACCACGCGAAACGTCCATTGTGGGCAAGGCTGTTAGAAACGTGTGCCTGGTTTAAGTAGTAGGTCGGAGCATCACAATTTTTTTTTTTTTTAATAAAGCCTAAGGCTTATATTTCATTTCATTTCAACTAATTTTCGTGCGTATATCCAATTAAGGTTCAAGCACGCTGTCATGGGCACACACCTCAGCTATCTGGGCTGTCTGTCCAGGACAGTGGGTTAGCTATTAGTTGGATAGTGGTTAGTGAGAGAGAAGAGGGTGAAGTGGCCTTACACCTACCCATTAAGCCCTTACGAACTCGCTCTGGATTGTAACCGGTACCGGGCTGCGAACCATGTACCTACCAGCCTGTAATCCGATGGGTTAACCACTGCGCCACCGAAGCCGGTATGCTTTTATTGAAGGATTTACGATAATTGGTTGCATAGTTTAACTGTCAGCACGATCAATTCGTTATAGAGGTATCTCTCGGGGTAAATGTATGTTTATTTCCCCTCTCTGTGTTGGGGCGAGTTGTAGCCCAGTGGTAAAGCGTTCACTTGATGCGCGGTCGGTTTGGGATCGATCCCCGTCGGTGGGCCCATTGGGCTATTTCTCGCTCCAGTCAGTACACCACGACTGGTATATCAAAAACCGTGGTATGTGTTATCCTGTCTGTGGGGTGGTGCACATAAAAGATCCCTTGCTGCTAATCAAAAAAGAGTACCCATGAAGTGGCGACAGCGGGTTTTCTCTCTATATATCTGGGTGGTCCTTAACCATATGTCCTACGCCATATAACCGTAATTAAAATGTGTTGAGTGGCGTCGTTAAATAAAAAATGTCCTCCCCTCTCTGTGCTATTTTACCTCTAGCTAGAGTTATCTAACTTCTGTGTGCTAATTACCCCTCGCTTATCCGGCTCGCGGTAAAAAAAAAAAATTGTTTTGTTTAACGACATCACTAGAGCACATTGATTTATTAATAATCGGCTACTGGATGTCAAACATTTGGTAATTTTGACATATAGTCTAAGAGAGGAAACCCGCTACATTTCTTCCATTAGTAGCAATGGATTTTATATCTTTTACCATCCCACAGACATGATAGTACATACCACGGCGTTTGATATTCCAGTCGTGGTGCATTGGCTGAAGAGAGAATTAGCCCAATGGGCTCACCGATGAGAATTGATTCCACACTGACCGCGTATCAGACGAACGGTTTACCTCTGGGATACGTCCCGCCTCTATTCGGGGTAAAAGAGCACACATATTGTATTGTATAGAAATTAATACAGCCCAACTGATACTTTTACAGCTTATACTGTATTTCTGATATTTAAAACAATGTCTCTAATATGCATAAATATGGCTATGTCAAATATGCATGGTTACTACAAATATTCGTGTCTACATGAAAAATTTACTTTTACAAGCTATACATTTTCGAAATTAATTAATGACTGTTTATCGAAGAAACGAAATACTGTATGGTTAACGACACGCAGACAACAATAGAGCTCGGCGACATATTAGCACAAACAGAGGCGTAGGCTAGGGGGGGTTCGGGGGGTTCGGACGACCCCCCCCCCCCCCCCCCCCCACACACACACACACACTGAAGCAAATGGTCCGCTTTCAGAAATAAAACATACAGGTTTATATATATATATAGTTTCTGGTGGTGCAAAAACAAAATAGAAAAAGGTCCACTTAGTTCATATTCGAAACCCACCCACCCCCCACCCCCAGGTCCAGATCACGCTACGCCCCTGACAAAATGCATCAGCTATTGGGTGTCAAACAATGGTAAAACAATGCATGAATTGATAATCAACATCAATATAAAATTTTAAAAGACAGTGTAAAGAGCTGTGCAAAGCATACATATCACAAGCATACTAAAAGTTCGAGTATATGAATGTCACAGGCAATTATATTAAAAGTTCGAGTATATGAATGTCACAGGCAATTATATTAAAAGTTCGAGTATATGAATGTCACAGGCAATTATATTAAAAGTTCGAGTATATGAATGTCACAGGCAATTATATTAAAAGTTCGAGTAAAAATAAGCATCCCTTAAAGTGACATTCCTGAGTTTGCTGCATTGTAAGATGCTTCCGACTAATAACATATTTCTACGATCAAACTTACATACTAAATTTATTTTCGTGTTTAGAATATCAGTGTCTGTATATTCAATGTGTTTCTAGTCGTCTTATTATTTGTAAGAAGCCCACACAGGATTTTGTCTTCACATAATTTCGTACGTACGAAAAAATAATTTTTAGGAAATAAAATCAAATTTAACCTAATACAAATATCAGAACGATCAGAAACACGCTTAATATACAGCCAATAATATTTTATGCCGAAAAATATATTTGATATGTAATTACAATCGTTAAAAAAGTCTCCGTTAGTCGATAACATCTTAAAAATTGCAGCAAACTCAGGAATGTCCCTTTAAAATCAAAATGGAAATAATTACATCATATTTTGTCTGACAAATTATCTTTCCTCGTTGTTCCAAGATGAATACACTGCACCTAAATGTAATGAACAGTCTGTGCACCGAGAGTGTTCACACTGAGGGGGGTATCTTTCTTTAGAACAGACAAAGGCGTTAAGTACATATGACCGATGCGAACACATTTATAAAATGCGTTCCCAAACTCCAACACATGGCAACAGGAAATAACTTATTCCGTTGTTTCTCAAAATATAACCATTAACGTATTAATCACTCTCTGGGATAGGATTTGTGCATTTGATGAGATTGTTTGATGAAAAGGAAATAAGAGTTGAACATCAGCCAGCTCCTATTGTTAACGAGGGAGCCTATTGTTATCGAGGGATCCTATTGTGTGGTCTTCTATTGCATGGGCGTGGTGCAATACTGGAAGTTCCCATCGCGCTATAAATAGATCGCGTCACCCCAGTCGGTTAGGTCTAATAAGGTCATCGTTATTAATGGTAGCGTTTGTTATTACTAGTATTGTACTTAATCTACTGGAAATTAGTTTAAGGACTAGTTTAATGATCTGTAGTTTAACAATATATTGCGAATAGTATTTAGTGTGCAAAGCACATTGTAGCGTAATCAAATAGGGTCACAGCCGATATGAACTTATATTGTTGAGAGGTGTTCAACTGTGTGCAGGCACGTGTGTAAACACGTGTATTGTAAGCGATGGACGTAGACCTCTTGGTCTGGTCACTTTAAAGTAAATACACGCTAACGACCGAACTAAGCTTAACAATAGCCTGACGGATAATGATATCACACCCAGATGTGATGTAGCATGTTATCACTACACCCGTTTAAACGAAGAAAAATAGAAAACCCACCTATTTTAAGTATTTCCGTATTATGAATTGATTGAAAGGTGCCTCGCGGATATGACAACATTGTAATGCAAGCAAATTACTACATTCAGTATAAATATTAGCAGCATTTTGCTTTTATGTCATTTAATCTAAAACGATGCCGACTGAAGGGTGGAACGAATATTTATCTGAAATTTACTTCAATTCAAAACACCCAGCATCCTTTTCGGGAGTAAGTAAACTGTATCACGTCGTGAAAAATGAAGGTAAATTTGACATTAGTCTACACCATATCAAGCAGTGGCTCGCTTCCCAAGACACTTACTCCCTTCAGCGATCGTTACGCTACAAGTTCAAAAGGAACAGACTCGTGGCCAGTGGACTGAATGCACGGTGGGATGTTGACTTAGCCGATGTATCTAATCTTTCGTCGGACAATGATGGTGTGAAATTCCTGCTGATAGCTATCAATGTATTTACAAGATATCTATGGGTCGAACCCATGAAAAACAAAACACCCGAGTCCGTCATTAAAGCACTAAAGAAGATTTTTATTACTGCACCTCTCCCAGGGATCATAAGATCGGATAAAGGTCGTGAATTTAATAACAAAAAGGTAAAATACTATTTGAAAGTCAAAGGCATTGATTATTACTTTACCCAAAATGAAACTAAAGCTTCCTATGCTGAGAGAGTAATAAGAACTCTCAAGGTTGCTATGTACAGATATTTTACGTATAAACAGACTTATCACTACCTGGATATTCTACAAGATCTAGTGGATGGTTACAATCATAGACCACACAGGTCATTAAATCAGCGATCACCTTCAGACATCGATGAGCAAAATGAAGCTATGGTGCGGAAAAAGCAGTACATCGATCCTTTGAAAACAAAGTCAAAAAAGAAACTATTTAAATTTAAGGTTGGGGATCAAGTGAGAATTTCTCATTTGAAATACACCTTTCAAAGAGATTATCAAGAAAAATGGACTGAAGAAATATTTATAATAAAGAGGAGATACTATAGAGATGGAATTCCCATCTACCAACTGAAAGATTATGCGGATGATCCCATTGAAGGTAGCTTCTACGAAAATGAGTTACAGCAAGTCATCAAAACAAATGATAACATTTGGAAAGTGGAGAAGGTGCTCAAGAGGAGAAACAGACGAAGACAAAAAGAAGTATTTGCCAAATGGATGGGCTACCCTAAAAAGTTCAATAGTTGGATACCAAAAACAGATCTTCAGCAAGTATAAATAGCAACACTTCTTAATCGATCACCAATGTTCGAAGTTAGATGTGACTATAAAGGGAGAAACAACCAATTAGTATTCATTATGATTTCTGATGTCATGGTGTCAACACCTATTTAAAAGATGTATCAGTGTCATATTTGCATTAAACAATATGTCTGGCCCCATGACCTGTCTCGTCATATACGGACTAAACATGACAAAATAAGACAATCTTTTTCACCAGTGGCAGCAGCAGCAGCATCTATACCGTCAGCAGCAGCAGCAGCATCATCTATACCGTCAGCAGCCACAGCAGCAGCAGCATCTATACCAGCAGCGGCAGCATCATCTATACCGTCAGCAGCAGCAGCATCTATACCAGCAGCAGAAGCAGCAGCAGCAGCAGCAATACCACCATCGGCAGAAGCAGCAGCAGCAGCAATACCACCACCGTCGCTAGGTCAAGAGATATCGGGTCCACTTGTAAAAGAAGTGCCTTTTCAGTTTACTATACCTTCCAATGCTGTTTTCGTGGGTCCGAGTGGATGTGGCAAGACTATGTTTATGTATCATATTCTAAAGAGTGGACTCATCAAGCCAACACCTAACAACATTGTATGGTGTTACACCGAGTGGCAGCCCCTTTATGATACTATTCGTGAGAACCTACCCCAGGTTCAGTTTGTGAAAGGTATCCCCTACAACTTACATGATGATACTTTCTTTGATGCACGCAACAACAACGTTTTAATTCTGGATGATCATATGACCGAAGCCAAGGATGACAAACGTATTTCTCAACTGTTTACAAGAACTTCACATCACAAGAATGTAATTAATTTTTTACTACTTCAAAATTTGTTTCCGAGAGGCAAAGAATCACGTGACATTGCTCTGAACTCTCATTTTGTGACTTTGTTTAATTCACCAGTGGACAGACAACAGGTGAACTTATTTGCGAGAAGAATTTATCCCAACAGTACTGATCGTTTTATGTCTGTGTACGAAGCAGCTGTTCAACAACCTTATGGGAATCTGACTATTGACTTACGACCTTCTACTTCCGAAAATGAAAGGCTTAAACCTAATGTTCTAACAACTAATAGCAGCGTTTCTCAACAATCTATAAGAGAACCATCAACTCGAGAGTTGCCTCAGTCGAGTAGTATCACCCCACCTGTGAACATCACACACAACGCTGCAGGTAATACCCTAACGTTAACCGTGAATTTAATTGCAGTGAGAGTGAAGATACTTCAGAAATGCCTTCGTGTGACGATTGTGGTGTTATGTTTGAGAATAATCATGAGATTGTTGAGAAACGCTGCTATTAGTTGTTAGAACATTAGTTTGCTTCATTGTAAGATGTTTCCGACTAATAAAATATTTCTACGATTAAACTTACATATTAAATATATTTTCTTGTTTAGAATATCAGTGTCTGTATGTGTTTCTGGTCGTCTTAATATTTGTAAGAACAAACTGCATTTTGTTAAAAAATATTTTAGGAAACAAAATATTTTAGGAAACAAAATGAAATTTAACCTAGTACAAATATTAGAACGATCATAAACACATTTAATATACAGCCACTAATATTTTATGCAGAAAAATATATGTAATTACAATCGTTCAAAAGTCTCAGTTAGTCGATGACAGCTTAAAAATGGCAGCAAACTCAGGAATGTCCCTTTAAGACGCCTTAAAGTCGCAAACACAAGTTTCAGCCCGTGGGAATAGACACTAAGTATTGTTAATCTACAAATCTGTAACACATATGTATAACGTTATAATAAAGTGAAACGAGTGAGTGACATTGAAACACACTCTAAAAATAGAGTAGACCTTATCTTCATAACCGTTACTTCTCAGAGGTACGTGCGTTTTTAGAATGATCGAAAATGCATTTCGCAATACTTAGTGAATCTATGGGAAAAGATCTCATCGTAAAATGGACAATATGCAAAACAACTATGAGATCTAACTTGCTTAAGGCTTTTTATTTTTCAAAAGGTCTATAACCAAGTATGAAAATGGAAAACAAAATTATTTGTAAAGGTGTTTTGTAAGTCAGATGAATCACGTCAAACATGTGAAAACATATTGTAACGTACGTAACAAAGAAATGAACACCCATGTTTCCTATATATTTTCCTATATATATATATATATATATATATATATATATATATATATATATATATATATAAAAAATGAAAACCCTCACCCGAAACATTGACAAGCAACAATGTTGTAAATAAATATTATGATCAGCAGGATGATCAGAACCACTCGGATGTATGGCCATGTATTTTATTACCCACATGGTTAAAAATAGCTTAGTACATATCAAACTGATACGTCCCACTAGAACGCCTAGCTCGAGTCACCTCCAGACATTCCCATTATTGATACTGGTATGTGCAAAACGAACTAACGCTATACTTTCTTGTAGTGACGTATTGGGGCGTCGGATTTCTTTGTGTAGCGTTGGTACTGGTTAACAAGATATAGTTTTAATGTCATAACTGGATTCGAGAATAATCAAACTAAAGCTCTGTGGCATCAGATTTAGGGAAAAACGTGTGTTTTAGACACAGTAGCTTGCAACCATTTCGTTGTCGACAATTGCCAATGCATTACATATACTTTCCTCTAGCCTTACCCTACATATTAAGATCAACAAGGGGTAAAGCTCGAGGTGACTCGAGCTATAGAACGCAAAGTGGGACGCAACACTTCGTCGTCATGCGATGACGTCATCGACCGGTGCACTACAATCTTACATGAAGGTCAACCAAACGAGTGAAATAAATAGAGGATATTCCCCGAGTGTCTTGTGATATCATAATTTATCAACACAAGTTGATAAAAGTATGAAATCCGAGACTTGCTGAGGATTTTATACTTTTATCAACCAGTGCTGATAAATTATGATATCACATGACACGAGGGGGTATTCTTTTTATCATCCATTATCATTCTTTTCATTTGCGACAATTGTAAACAATGTCATTAATGTGGGATGAATGTCTGCGGTAGACTCGTTAACTAGCAGAACGGCAGTGGCGTGACGTCACTAATGGTAGGTTTAGCGCTGAAACAAACACAGTAACGTAACAAAACATTGTCTTGTGATTAAAATTTGACCAATCAAGATTATAAGAAGCACTATCTTCTCCTGCGGAGATATCGTAAATTATAGTGCCAGCGATATCTCCTACAAAAGCATTTAAAGGATGATAAAATAAGATCGATTATGGGTAATACACAGGATATTATACTCACTATCATTTCGTATCATGTTTATGTCCCACATATGATAAAGCTCGTGACAACTGAAAATTATTTCATTCGCAACATAAACATGATACGAAATGGAAGCTCGTTTGATATCTTTATACTGTGTTTTTATTTAACTGTGAATTTTTATATCGATGTTATTCATCACTTACGTTTTGCATTTGCCATAGTTTGACACACAGTAGCCGGTGTATGTGTTCGTGCTGGGGTATCGTTAAACATATATTCTATTCTAGTTTAATGTCCTATAAATCTAAAACATAGAATTTAAATACTGTCCGATTTTATTTATCAATAAACGGATCTGATAGTGAAATATACGCGGTAGTGTTTACAAACTAGGATCTGTCACTTTAAATTACAATGGAGCGTAACAAAAATCGTGACGTAGTATCAACACACAACGAGGAGACGATTAACGACACCGGAGGGAATAACCTATGGCTTATTAGGTACCACAGCACTGTAATTTTCTTGACAGTAAATTTGCTGTTTGTTCCCAATACAGACCAGGTTTTTAATACGTAACATTAAAAACATGTGCTGTTTCGTCTCAACTTGTTTATTCCAAAACACAATGACAGTTAGTTACAAGAGTTGTGTAGTGTTATTCAGCAAGAAACATGCCCACATATTTTTGTTTTGGTTTATTTACTACACGTCCGTGATAATTTCAAATATTTCGACTTAGTATTTATCAACAATAACAGCCCACGCAAACTTTTGAGGGTACAACTATTTTTAAGTTTTTTTTTTTTTTTACCTGCTATGAAGCTAAAAATATTAACAATCAATGTGGGTTTTTTTCGAATACGATTTTTATGTCAACAAGTGATGTGTGTAAATCACACATCGCGATTACATTGTGATTGCAGGATAATACTCCTCTCTTCACCCTACTATTCGTGAATTAGGCATAGATACTCTATACCAATATATTTTTATTTAAACCAAATTGAAGAAAGTTGTTTCTTAACTTTTTTCCAATTTGAGACACATGAACACAAATGCAGAGAACATTTTTGAATTTTTGGTATGCTAACCTTTGAGCTATCGCAATCTAATTAACATTAGCTCCACTATTACATGTGGATCTAACAGCAGCCCGTTGGAGCACATGCCCAGTCGACCTTTCATTCGACCAATCAAAACCTTACTTGCACAATCATGCCAGTGATTTGTAAAGAATGTGAAAACATTTGGGATTATGCCGAGAGTATACAAATGATTCGGGTGAATTAAGAAGTATGCCGGAAACTAATTTCAATATAAAATGTTATATAAAATTCGTTCCAAGACGAAAAAAACAACACCCCGTGATGGTATAGCCATAAAATCTGTTTATACTAGTATACAATCCAAAGTTTATTACTGCACTTTTCCCCCTGTTTTTTCAATGTTGAAACAGACCAACACGTTCGCCTATTGCATAAATAATCTCGCCCGATAATTTTAGAATTTGTATTCTCCCGAATAACGCTATAAAAGGCGAAGTGTAATTGGTCGATATTTAAATTGTTATTTATAGATGAAATGTCACCTGGACATGGGAGTCCACGCAATGCTGTTAGATCTACTGGTAGACCAGTAGAGCTAATTTTAATCAGATTGGAGCTATTGCAGACAGTTTTCATGCAGACACATATTATTTTCACATTTGTGCATATACTTAAAGGGACCACCCGTAGAGGGGCAGATTTTAACTCAGTCGGTTGAGGTGCTTGCGTCACAGGATCGAACCACCTCAGTTGATACATTCAACTGATTGGGGATTTTCTCGTTCCAACCAGTGCACCACAACTGGTCAAATGCCGTGGTATGTTGCTTTCCTGTCTGTGGAAAAGTGCATATGAAAGATCCCTTACTGCATTAGGAAAAATGTAGCGGGTTTCCTCTGATGACTACGATTCAGAAGTTACCAAATGTTTGACATCCAATAGCCGATGGCTAACTAATCAGTGTTCTAGTGGTGTCGTTAAACAAAACAAACCTTTTTTTTTTTTTTTTTACAAAATGTAGCGGGTTTTCTCTGATGACTATGTCAGAATTGCCAAATCTTTGACATACACCAGCCGATAATTAATTAATCAATGTTATCTAGTGGTGTTGTTAAACAAAACAAACGTTTCATCCCGAGCCTTATTGATGTCTGTATAAACAATATATCTGTTGTCGTCCCAGTGTTTGAACTAGCCCAAACCGGATATTATCTTCCAATAATTCGTATGTAAAAAAACGCAAAAAACAAAAACAAAAAAAAAAAAACCCCCCCCCCCCCCCCCCCCCCCCCCCCCAGTATTTCTTACACACCCGTTGGTGAGAACATCATACGTTAATATGGATAGCACATACTTGTTAATGCACGCGCTTTCCTGTCCTGGACGGAGGAGCCGGCTGAGGTCGACTCCTGTGCCCAGGACAGGCGTGCGCTACAACAGCTTGTTCTGAATGTGCACGTTAAACACTCTGACCTAACCTGACCTAATGCACGTTTGTTAACAATGTTAAGACATACGACTTGCTGCTCCTAGGTGATGACCAGGTCACCAATGTCATATATCCAGTGACAAAACCCAAAACCCAAAACCCCCAGCACGATCGAATTCGATTACACTGTCACGTATAGTTAACCTGGCAATCATTTGTCTGTGACGTGTAAGTTAGCTACAAGTGCAAGAGCTGTAAATAACATTTAGTCGAAAAAGATGTTCAAATTTGTTTAAAACGTGGTTTTTCAGGATATGTAAAACATAGAATACAACATTCGTGTCCGTTAGATACCATTTATCTTACAACTCGTTGTTTAAAAACGTATCCAACTCGCTTTCGCGAGGTAGATACATTTCAAAACAACTCGTTGTAAGATAAATGGTATCTAATGGCCACTCATGTACTATTCTCTATATATCACGAAGACAATGAACAATGACAACTACAAATATTGACACACGATGGCAAATACAGTGCATATACAGACACTGGTATTCTAAACAAGAACGTGTGTTTAATATGTAATTTTTAGTCGCCAGAAAGGCTCTGTTAATCAGAAACATCTCACAATGGCAGAAACTCTGAGACACAAACTGTTTTCATTGAATTTACATAGAATGGTACCAGTGTTGAAATTGTATCTCTCGTGTATTTTCAATTTAATTTAATTTGTAAATATATTTGAATGCACATAATTCAACAAATTAAAAAGGCCCAAGAAGATAACGGAAACACACACACACACACACGCACGCACGCACGCACGCACGCACGCGCGCGCGCGCGCACACACACACACACACACGTACCTACAAAACATTATATATCCGGAAATACGTTTGACCTAGTACAAAACACTAGGGCGAACAAAAATAAATTTAATATACAGCCACTGATAATTTATGCAGAAAACTGCATTCAATATGCATATTTAGTCACTAAAACATCACCGTCAGTAAGCAACATCTTGTTAACAATGGCAGCAAACCGAGGACAGTCCCTTTAAAGCAGGAATAACATGAGACAACATTCATTAAGAACAATTAAACATCTCGATACTTACATCACTTTAGCGAGACGGACACACATTAGAAGGCCTCCCGACACTTCACACGAACTGTGAATTCCGACAGGTTATTAAATTCGTAACTGATGGCGATAAAAGACGAGCGTGTTAATATGTCATATGTCCCAACTGCTTAGATTCACTTGCGAGAATGGCTCGCAGAACTCTGAAACGGGATCACTGGATGATGACCACATACAACGCGTTATTTATCGGGTGAATAACTTATTAGAAACCAGTGAACGTGTGTGGTACAGGAGAAGACAATATTAATTATCGAGTTCCACACACTCTCATATCCACGTAGCACCTGTCGCCGAAAGGGTTTTGTGTTTGCGAAGTCTTTTTTTTTGTGCGGGTCTATAACTACAGCCCGTTACTCTTGTCCGAGAGGCGGTGATGAAAAAAGTGCTTAACGGTGAAGTCCTACAGTCGATGCGTCAGATATGCATAACCAATGGCAGTCTGAAAATGCTGTAGTACACTGACCAATCGCTATGCCACTTGAGTACCTAGTTCCTGTTAGCTGCCGCGCCCTTGTTCGACATATCGGTACCAATCAAAACAATGTAATGATGCCATGGGATTCTACATTTTAGTAGCAACAGTTGGTTTGTTTTTATTATCCTGTTTGGCACCCAGTAGCTAATCTCTATTTTTGTGCTGGGGTGTCGTTAAACATTCATTTACTTAACATCACTCAAACACATTGATTTATTAATCATCAACTATTGGATGTTAAACATTTGGTAATTCTGACAGTCTTAAGAGAGGAAATCCGCTACGTTTTTCCATTAGTAGCAAGGAACCTTTTATATGCACGAGAGGTATCGATCCTAGAGCGATTCTACATCAAACGAACACTTTACCTTTGAGCCACGTCCAGCACCTTTTTGGTAGCAATCAAAACATCATAATTATGCCATGTGAGTGCATATCGGATTAGTTGGTAACAATGAAAATGTTTCATTAAGATCAAAAGGAAAATGATGATTGTAAAAGAAAGTTAGTGTTGTTTAACGACACCGCTACGATTTTTAATATTTCCCACAAACAGAACAGCGCATATCACGTCCTTGATATGTCATTAACAGTTGTGGGACACTGGTTGGAGTGGGAGAAAACCCAATCAAGAGTATGTGTCTACCGAAGAGACTCGAGCCTGCAACCCATGCACCTCAGGCGAGCGCTCTACTGACTGAGATTAATCTCTACAAGCGTTACTCTCAACGACGTCCATCTGGTTTTAATGAACCTAAAACACCTAGCAACAATGAATGAATGAATGAGTATTTAACGACACCCCAGCACGAAAATACATCGGCTATTGGGTGTCAAACTATGGTAAATACAAACTAATAAAGTGATGAGCAACATCAATATAAAAATTCAATTATCTAGCAACAAACACAAAACACAGACAGTTTCTGCAATGATTCCTCGGTTTGATCGTCAACATGTCGGGGGAAACAAGCTGTTTTCTTTAAAACGAATCTCCAGGAAAGCTGAACTATGGTCTTCCCACAAAAAAAAAAAAAAAAAAAAAAAAAAAAAAAAAAAAATAATAATTAAGTAAAATAATAATAAAAAAAAAATAAAAAAATAAAATGAATAAATAAATAAAATAACATAACATAAATGAAGTAAATAAATAAATACACTAATAACTCTGCACAAAAACTGTTAGAAAAACAAAATGCCCCACCATCACACATTATACAGATTTGTGTCATGAGAGCAAACAAAGCAACAACTACAGCCATAATTGCACAACACACATCGTGGCATTTCATACATGTCCAGTTATGAAACGAACATGATTTGTGCTATATTTTCTTCTCATCAGGGTTATACCCTCAAAAAGTAAGAACAAATATTGTTTCATTAAAACTAAATACCTGTCCAATCAGTACCATGCGTCAAACACGTCCCATACAATTTAACTAATCCTGTGCCAGAAAGGGAGCTTATTAATAAACTACGGAACAATTCTAATGTCACAATACAAGAGACCGAGAAAGGAGGACGCATTTGTTTTGACGAACCGGTCTCGGTGGCGTCGTGGTAGGCCATCGGTCTACAGGCTGGTAGGTACTGGGTTCGGATCCCAGTCGAGGCATGGGGTTTTTAATCAAGATACCGACTCCAAACCCTGAGTGAGTGCTCCGCAAGGCTCAATGGGTAGGTGTAAACCACTTGCACCGACCAGTGATCCATAACTGGTTCAACAAAGGCCATGGTTTGTGCTATCCTGCCTGTGGGAATGCAAATAAAAGATCCCTTGCTGCTAATCGGAAGAGTAGCCCATATAGTGGTGACAGCGGGTTTCCTCCCAAAATCTGTGTGGTCCTTAACCATATGTCTGACGCAATATAACCGTAAATAAAATTTGTTGAGTGCGTCGTTAAATAAAACATTTATTTCTTTGTTTTGATGACGGCGGGATTTAACTCACTGGTCAAAGGTCGTGGTATGTGCTTTCCTGTCTGTGGGAAAGTGCATACAAAAGATCCCTTGCTACATTAGGAAAAATGTACCGGGTTTCCTCTGATGACTACGTGTCAGAATTACAGTGTTTGACATTCAGTAGCCGATGATTAATTAATCAATGTGCTCTAGTGGTGTCGTTAAACAAAAACAAACTTTAATCTTTGTTTTGACGAGTAATGAATTATGTTACAAAACTCAATACTGTGAATCGTGTGATAAATATACAGAATTTCAGTACATGCCAGTTATTTTCAACCAATCAACTGTCTGACTCGTGCCTACATCCACTGAAGGTTCAAGCACGACTGTCTTGGGCTCAACCTCCGAGATTCCCCGGTCGATGTGTCCAAGACAGGTTGTTTTTCACTATTTTATTTATTGCACAAGTTAATAGTGCTCAAAGATAAAAGAGACCGCATAGCGGTCGAGTGCTATAAATCTTGCGTACGAGTGGTATAAATCTTACAAATAACAAATAGTATGGGGAAAACAACTGATATATGGTTCTGTATTTATTACATACCACCTTTATCTATTATGATTAACAAAAGTTTAGTTAAATAATACAACTTACTTAGTATGAAAAGTTAGTTTTGAATTGTTTTGGAATTAACAAAAAACTGAGCGTCCTGGCTAGGGACATGACATCATTCGAGTGACCGGCCTCGGTGGCGTCGTGGTAGGCCATCGGTCTACAGGCTGGTAGGTACTGGGTTCGGATCCCAGTCGAGGCATGGGATTTTTAATCCAGATACCGACTCCAAACCCTGAGTGAGTGCTCCGCAAGGCTCAATGGGTAGGTGTAAACCACTTGTACCGACCAGTGATCCATAACTGGTTCAACAAAGGCCATGGTTGTGCTATCCTGCCTGTGGGAAGCGCAAATAAAAGATCCCTTGCTGCTAATCGGAAGAGTAGCCCATGTAGTGGCGACAGCGGGTTTCCTCTCAAAATCTGTGTGCTCCTTAACCATATGCCTGACGCCATATAACCGTAAATAAAATGTGTTGAGTGCGTCGTTAAATAAAACATTTCTTTCTTTCTTTCATTCGAGTGAACACGTGAAACTACACACGCGATTGGTTTTTCTTACACACCGCTGGTGAGAACATCATTCGTTATGTTTGATAACACATACCTGTTTACACATGTATGTGTGTTAACAATTTCAAGTCATACGACTGGTTGCTCATAGGTGATGACCAGGTCACCAATGTCATACATCCATTGAAAAAACAGCATCATCGAAATCGATTACACTGTGACATATATGTTAACCTGACAACCACGTGTCTGTGACGCGTAAGTTAGCTACAAGTGAAAAGGCTGCAAATGACTTTTAGTCGAAACATGTTAAAATTTGCTTGAACCCTTGTTTTTGAAGATATGTAAGAAATAGAATAATACATTCGGTGTTCGTTAGATACCATTTATCTTACATTTCTTTCTTTGAAAACGTTTCAAACTCGCTTTCTCTCGTTAGATACATTTTAAAACAACTCGTGTGTTATTCTCTATTTACCACACAAGTTAAATAAAGTTTTGTTAAAAATTATTATTATTGTACGGACAGAATGGTTGTTATTACCTTATTGGTGGTAAGACTAAATGTGTATGTAATAGTTCTTTCCAGCTTGACACATTTTGGAGAAAAAAAAAACCCCTAATAAATTTAAAAAATAAGAAACCTGACTACGGCCCACATTTCCACAGCACAATAAATTAGAAATAGAGGCATTTATAATGTAAGTTCACAAGCACAATGTAACATTGTACGGCAGTAAAAAGACGTGTCAGGATATCGATGTCTCTAGGCGAAAACATCTGATACGGAAGTTCTTCTGGTAGGATGTATAATTTAACCCGCAGAAATTCAACAGTCATACATAATTAATCTGCATATGCTATTTGGTCCAATTCATGGATGTTTCCCCCCCCCCCCCCCCCCCCCCCCCCCCCCCCTTAATCCAGATGCAGCAGCGATGGTTTATATATTTATATAATCATACATAAATAATCTACTGATGATATTTCGTACCGACGTCCTTTTCTTGTTTGAACTGTGTCGGTTTTTTGTACATCTAGTGACAGTCTGATCTAATTCATTTATGTTTAGCGACAACCCTCCCCCTCCCCCACCCCTACCCCCCACACACACACCTTTCTTGATCCAGTAGCAGCAGCGATGGTTTATATATATTTATATGTGTGCACCACCCACGTTTTGGCACTTTTCTACGCCACTGCCAAGCACATACTCTGCCGTTCAAGAGGTAGAGGGACGGTTATAACTCTATAGTGAAAACACGGAACGGCTGGCTACCACCGGGAAGGCAAAGATTTCCGCTGATAACATTAACCCTATGTTTGTCGTTAAAGGACATTCCTGAGTTTTCTGCATTGAAAGATGTTTCCAACTAATAAAATATTTCTACGATTAAATTTATATATTAAATATATTTTCTTGTTTAGAATACCAGTGTCTGTATACTCAGTGTGTTTATGTTCATCTCAATCTTTTTAAGAAGCCCAAACTGGATTTTGTCTTCAAATAATTTCTTACGATGAAAAAAATCATTTTTAGGAAATAAAATGAAATTTAACTTAGTACAAATATTAGAACGATCAGAAACACGTTTAATATACAGCCACTAATATTTTATGAAGAAAAATATATTTGTAATTACAGTTGTTAGTCAATAACATCTTTAAAATTGCAGCAAACTCAGGTATGTCCCTTTAACAATTAAATACGCTTAATGGATATAAAACATGATTAATTCGACTACACACGGAACAAAGGAAACGTCATATCAAAGAGCTGACCAAGGTATTTTGGTATCATTGGAAAGGTATACATTCCTCGAGTTCATTTCTACCTGATATAGTAGCTCAAGTGTTGCATGCCATTTTGAACACACACCCTATCAAAATGTAATTACAATCGTTAAAAAGTCTGTTAGTCGATAACATCTTAAAAATTGCAGCAAACTCAGGAATGTCCCTTTAAATACCATTACAGTGATCATTTTCGCTAACAAATATTTTACATATTTTTCACTAATGCACACACTACAGAAATAAACCCGTCAGCACCTATATTTAACAGGAAAATTAATCAAATGTGGGACAACACTCAGTATGTCTGAAGACGTTCAACAGAAGTTCAGATGGAATCGAACTGTTTCCATCACATTTCTTCTACTCCACCAAAAAGTGGCAGAGAACACCGACAATGTGCACACTAAGGAGGAGGATCCTTCTTCACAATATATGAATGTATCAAGTAGGCATGACCCATGCGAGCACGATACAACACTATCCCATCGTTCCTATACTGCCTATAGCTATTTGAGGTGTTAATGCAGCACATTTGTTACGGAATTAGGCTAACCGCGGTATCCTAAGGCTGTTGCAGCCATATGTGCCACTTTGCCATTTAAACACACTTTTGCAAAGGGCAAGTCCAAAATGACTTGACACATCGTTGAGAGTAATGTTGACATAATCATTATCTGACTCGTTTAGAAGACACCTAATTCGCAAGTTGTTTTGATTCAAATAAATGGGCCGTGTCACAACCATTCCTAAAGGTGTTTTGACAGTCTTTCCGTTGATAGTAATGTTGACATAAGCATTATCTGACTCGTCTAGAAGACACTGCAGCCAACTCTCAAGTCGTTTTGATTCAAATACATGGGCTGTGTCACAACCATTCCGAGAGGTGTTTTATCACATGAAATTCCGTATCACGTATTCAGCAGTGGCAACCGACATCCAATGATTAATCAATGTGATCAAGTGGTGGCGTTAAACAAAACAAAAATATTATGTAGAGTGTCTTTTTGATTGAAATGCATAGTCTGTGTGTCAGCCATTCCACGAATGTGTTCCATCAAATGCAATTCCAGAGCGAGAGATGTCACGGCTGAAGTATTGAAACTGATGAAGTCACAGTGTTACGTCTTACTTGACATTCATCATAGTCACAGGTTATAACGTCTTATGTAAAAGGTCCATTTTGATTGAAATCCATGACCTGTGGCTTGTGGTGTTCATAGTCGTACGCACTCCCATTTTTTTGTAGGGGGGGGGGGGGGGGGGGGGAGGGAGGGAGAGGGGTCAGGCTGATTTTTGACCGAATTAAACAAAAGTGCCCAAATCTGGATTACAACGTTTATTCATATTAGCATTTCTGCCAAACAGCTATATAGATTTGCAAAAGAATCGTCACGCATTTTTACATTGATTACAACTAATATTGTGGGTAGAATGGTGAAAATACATGGTGAAAAGTGTTCAGGCAAACTCATTTCCCCCATTTTTATTATCATTTTTGCTCGAATTTGAGAATTTTCTCGAGGACTGGGGGTGTTGTCCGTCTCGTACGCCTGTAGTGGTGTTCCAAAATTATCTATCATTATCGGACTGGCTCTCACGGTGTGATGATCGATTATAACAATCCATAATCGATTGTGAGGGAAAATATTAAAGGTAATTGTTCCTCCAGTTTAGATGATGAAATCCAAGTAAATGGTCTGGGGTTTGGGTTTGTTGTCATGTGTACATAACGAATTCAAATGCCAAAGTGTGTATTCACGAAAAACGAATTAACGAACCACTTTGGAGTGCATTCTTCAACTTAATCCATTCTTTGTGAAATGTTTAACGTGACTGTCAAATTAGTTGATTTTTACATTATTTAATTAAAGGGAGTTTGCTGCATTGTAAGATGTTTCCGACTAATAAAATATTTCTACGATTAAACTTGCATATTAAATATATTTTCTTGTTTAGAATATCAGCGTCTGTATATTCAATGAGTTACTGGTCGTCTTAATATGTGTAAAAAGCCGAAACTGGATTTTGTCTTCAAATACTTTTTAGGAAATAAAATGAAATTTAAACTAGTACAAACATTAGCGCGATCAGAAACACGTTTAAAATACAGTCACTAATATTTTATGCAGAAAAATATATTTGATATGTGTGACGGAACATGCTCTTATTGTTTCAGAGGGCCGTGTGCGGCGTGGTTGCGTAATACCCCCGCGCGACGGTGGTCGAGCTGTTCCCAATATGCACTTAGACTAGGTGGGCATTTGTTACGTAATACCTCCGCGCGACGGTACCCCCCTAATACACACCCAGACCAGGTGTGGAGGCCATGTGGCCAGCAGTTACGTAATACCTCCGCGAATTCTGTTTTACGACCTTGTATTCCTAGCGGAATGGCGACAGCTAGTCTTACCATACAAGAAAAAATGTCGTCTTGGTCGCTGTGGAAAATTCACATGATAGGGGGAATACCGCAATGTGCCCCCAGGCGATATTCGGGTTTTGTAATAAATAGCTAGGATTTTAGATTTATCGGGGAGAAACATATTGGAAGGCTACCGGGGAACGTGTCCGTTTGAACTTGGTAAATATATATTTCTGCTCTGTTGTATAACCTTGATGTGATTGATGTTACTAAATATTTTAATACTGTATTATACCAATATTATTTAGACAGTGTTTCCGGTAATCTGACGAAGTAAATTGTAGGCTTCACTGTTCTAAAATTATTAAAGCTTAACCAGTCATTCTAGAGGACCTAGGTAAACTGTAGGTTATTGTCTTTATTGTGATAGGTACCAGTATTAATTCTGTATTACAAGGTTACTGAATGAGTAGTTAAGGGTTAATTAAAAATTAACCAGTTAGGAATAGAGTTGTAATTCCTTTATTAATTAAGTTCCCCTGGAAGCGTTTCTCAATTATCACACGTGTGTGTGTTGTATCACGGTGAAGTGATTAGAATATTGTGTAAACTAGACACCTAGTGATTAACTAATTAAGTGATTGTTGTAAGTAAGTAATTAAATATATTTGTCAGCGTAAGGTTAATACAGATTCCAAAGTGTATTGTGTTTTGTTGTGTTTTCTAGTGATCTAACGTGCTATATTATTATACTTTATATAAGATCTTATCTCTGATATACCTAGAGCCGAGCCACTCGGGTATCGAACTGCCAGATACAGAGAGATCTAATAGATATACAGTTGGAGAGATATAAGATAATCGTGTTTTATTCAGTTACGGGTATTATAGGATCCCCGTGACAATATGTAATTACAATCGCTAAAAAGTATGTGTTAGTCGATAACATCTAAAAAACTGCAGCAAACTCAGGAATGTCCCTTTAAATAATTGGTTAAAATGGATATTTACAAAACGTATAACCCAAAACGACAAGATCCTTTCGGGCCTAACCTGAACGATTCCACCAGCAAATTATTAGCAGTTAATGGCTAGAATTAAACGTGCTATACGTGTAACCTTTTATTTCCGACTTATCTAGCATTCGACAATCATCGTTGTATTCCGCCTGAATACAGTACTATAACTATCAGCAATATAGCGAGTTTCCTCTCTAAGACTATATGTCAGAATTACCAAATGTCTGACATCCAATAGCCGATGTTTACTTTTGTTTACAGTGTATACGTTCAGGCAGTTGTGGTTTGAAATCCCCGACCTGAATACAAAATAAAAGGTTCAAATTGCATTGTTCTCAACGGAAGACTATTTATTTCGTGTTGGGTTGTCGTTAAACATGTTATCTATTATATTCTATTCAACTGCAGATTGTTGAAAAATAATTTATAGTTCGAACAATACTGTGATATCACAGGTGTGTATTAAAGAGAGAATACTACATTTATCTTACAACGAGTTGTTTTAAAACTATCTAACGAGTGAAAGAAAAATGGCATCTAACGGATGCGAATGAATGATTGAATGAATGTTTAACGACTCCCCAGCACGGAAAATACAGTTGGCTATTGGGTGTCAAACTATGGTAATGCAAACAAATAAAGTGATGATCAACATCAATATAAATTCAAGATTTAAATAAAAACAGTGTAAAGAACTGTGCACAAATACAAATATCACAGATAGATACTGACCTTTACTCCAAATTTCAATTGTATCCCGAAGAAAACAAGAGGATTTGTGCTGTATTGGCCATTCTCAAAGAGCATGTTACACCCCTGCATCACGGCGAGGTTACAGCACGCGCAGGCGCTAACGGATGCGAATACAGTATTCTATTTCTTACTTATCTTTCGAAAACAGTTTAAAAATAAATTTAAACGCCTTCTCCAATTAAAATCTATGTACGTCTAGTGTGACGGAACATGCTCTTAATTTTGTTTTCGCCTGTGGCGATATTAATTGTTTTAGAGGGCCGTGTGCAGTTCCAATGTGCACTTAAGCCCAGGTGGGCACTTTGTTACGTAATACCTCCGCGCGACCGTGGTCGAGCTGTGCCTATTACACACCCAGCCCAGATGCGGAGGCCATGTGGCCAGTAGTTACGTAATACCTCCGCGAATGCGGTTTTTACCACCGTGATTTTGGCGACTAGGCGTCAGTAGGTCTGGCCATCTAAGGAAAATTGTCGTCTTGGTCGCTGTGGAAATATCACTTGTAGGTATTCGGTGCCGCGATGTACTCCCAGGCGATACTGGGATTTATAATAAATAGCTAGGGTTTTAGAGATATCAGGGAGAAACAAAAGAAAGGCTCCATGGGATCGTTGTCCGTCCGGACTGGTAAATATTATTTCTGCTCAGTTGTATAACCTTGATGTGATTGATGTGACTTTAAATATTTTAATACTGTAGGCTCACTGTTCTAATATATATAAAGCTTAACCAGTCATCCTAGAGGACCTAGGTAAACTGTAGGTTATTGTCTTTATTGTGATAGGTACCAGTATTAATTCTGTATTACAAGGTTACTGAATGAGTAGTTAAGGGTTAATTAAAAATTAACCAGTTAGGAATAGAGTTGTAATTCCTTTATTAATTAAGTTCCCCTGGAAGCGTTTCTCAATTATCACACGTGTGGGTGTTGTGTCACGGTGAAGTGATTAGAATATTGTGTAAACTAGACACCTAGAGATTAACTAATTAAGTTATCAGTTCTGGGTTGTTATTATTTGTTGTTGTTAATTAACTACTGCGGCAGTACATTTGTCAGCGTAGTATCAATACAGATTCCAAAGTGTATTGTGTTTTTGTTGTGTTTTCTAGTGAACTAAACGTGCTATATTACTTATACTTTATATATAAGATCTTATCTCTGATCATACCTAGATGAGCCACGCGGGTATAACTGCCCGATACAGAGAGATCTAATAGATATACAGTTAGGAGAGATATTTGGATAATCGTGTTTCAACTTGTTGGTCTATTTCAACACTGAAAAAACAGGGGAAAAGTGCAGTAATAAACTCTGGATTGTATACTAGTATAAACCGATTTTATGGCTATACCAACACGGTTGTTTTTTCGTCTTGAAACGAATTTTATATAAAATTTTATATTGCAATTAGTTTCCGGCATACTTCGTAATTCAACCGAATCATTTCGTATACCCTCGGCAAAATCCCGAATGTTTTCAATTTCTTTTCAAATCACTGGCATCATTTTGCAAGTAATGTTTTGATTGCACGAATGATTGAATGAATGAATGAATGTTTGTTTAACGACACCCCAGCACAAATGAAAGGTCAACTGGACATGAGCTCCAACGGGCTGCTGTTAGATCCACATGTAATAGTGGAGCTAATTTTGATTAGATTGTCCACTACACTAACCTATGACGTTCGTCAACAGATGCGTTTTCAATACTAATTTGCCCATTCGTCTTTAAAGGGATATTCCTGAGTTTGCTGCAATGTTTAAGATGTTATCGACTAACAGAGACTTTTTAACGATTGTAATTAAATATCAAATATATTTTTCTGCATAAAATATTAATGGCTGTGTATTAAACATGTTTCAGATCGTTCTAATATTTGTACTGGGTGAAATTTTCATTTTATTTCCGAAAATATATATTTTTTTTCGCACGTACGAAATTATTTGAAGACGAAATGTAGTTTGGGCTTCTTACTAATATTAAGACAACCAGAAACACATTAAATATACAGACACTGATGTTCTATTCAGTAAAATATATTTATCATGTAAGTTTAATCGTAGAAATATTTTATTAGTCGGAAACATCTTACAATGCAACAAACTCAGGAATGTCCCTTTAAATTAAAAAAAAAAAAAAACATTGCATGAGATGTTCTGGAACGTGATGCAATTATTCATCGAAGCAGTCTCGAGAAACTAATAGATTATGTGTTTTTTAGTCATGAATTTTGGTAAAACGTTTGTAATGAGAGAGAGAGAGAGAGAGAGGGAATTAAGTCGAGTGCATATTCCTCTAATTTCGTTGTACCTGCATTATCGTGTGGAAGGAAAATGTAGCGCTTTCCTCTGTTGACTACATGCAACAATTAGCAAAATTATGTTTGACATCCAATAATCAATGATTAATCAGTGTGCACTAGTGGTATCGTTAAATTAAATAAGCTTGAACCTTTATCATCATCATCATCAGTATTAAAGTTTAACATAAAACAAAATAATCAGTCTGTCCAGTTGATGGTATAGTTGTCTGGGCAGGATTTACCGTAGTCCGTAGAACAAGGGCAGAAGGATCAAACCTCTTTGGCAGACCCAATTTTTTGTTTAATTTTTTTTTTATCCCACTGCCCCCTTTCCTTTCTCTCCTTTAAATCCCATCTCATTTCTTCCCGATCTGGCAACTCCTCCTATCTTTCAACTTCTTTCGCTGTCCACCTCCACACCCCAGTCCTTGTCTCTCCAACCGCGACAGGTTCTTGTCTCTTGTGGCTATCTGTGCCACACACCTGCCATTCCCCATCAGCTTTTAGCTGTGGGCTTAGTCTGGCCACTTCGGGGAGTGTTCAGTAGTTACTTCTGGCATTGTTAAGAGGCACTTGTAACCACCTACTATGCACCCCTACTACCGGCGGTCGTTAGTTAGTGCTGTGGGTCAGACCAGCTTTATTAGCGGCAGAGGACGAGGATGCATAATGAGAATGATAGGCAGAGGGTGATATATGAGAAAGATTAATGAATGTGTGAGCCAGCTTTGACGGGATTTGAACCACTGTCGTCAGCTTGATTGTCCAGCAGCTTATCCACTAGACCACGGAGCTCAGACCCAGTTTTATCAAAGGTTGTGGCATGTGATGTCCTGTCTATGGAAAAGTGCATATAAACGATCACTTGAACTGAATGAATGACTGAAACGTATTTCCTAACGATAGCTTGTTTCGAATTCCAGGTCTTTTTCGTTTCGCGCTAGTATAGATTTACCCCATCCCCCATGTATTTATTAATTTATTTTATTTGTTTATGTATTTATTTATTTTTCTATTTATTTACTATTTTTTTTTTTTTTGCTTTGTTTGTTTGTTTATCAATTTATTATTTTGTGTTTTAACCATTATACCTTCTTTCTTCTTCTCCTATATTTCCCAGTCCTTTCCATTCTATGCGTCATAGTAATTTGTTTCGTTTTTTGCCAATCTTTAATTTACACAGAAATATTACAAATGCATTTATGTATCAAATTGTTATATATGACTATATAACATTATTATACCACAAATTAGATATATGTACTTGTATATACATTATATCACTTTGATGTAAGGCCATGAATTCAAGGCTCCCCAACCTTGACATGGTCAGAATGGATTGGGGAAAATAAATATTTAATAAAAAGAAAGAAAAAAAGATGTTTCACGACACCCCAACACGAAATATACATTGATTACTTGGTGTCAAATATAAATTTATGAATGAATTGATAATCGACAATAGTATAAAAACTCAAATGTTAACTTAAAACACAGCGAAAAGAGCTATGCGGACATTATAAATATCTGATACGTAAATTAACCTTAAACCTCAGTACGGTATCTGAGAAATGTAAAAATAATGTTTCAATCGTTTCTTCTACTAGATATATACTCTTCAAAAAAAGAAACGCAAAAGGGTACAAATGGGTTATAACTCCGATTTTATGTTTCCTACCGGTTCATGCTTTGTGAATATAAGGTCATTGCATGTCCCAAACATATTCCCACGGTTACATTCGATAAAACGCAGCTACTGTACAATAAAGTTCCAAAATGTGAATATTCGCAAAAACGCAGCCACGTGCAAACCATGTCACCACTGCACGTGCGTTGTCTTCACGTGCAACATGAACACCGACAGTATAAAAGTGCAGGGTGTTCGCTTGCCTGGCCTCTGTATCTGGCCGACAGTTGACAATCCAGGACATGCCACGTCTCAGTGAACCGCAGAGAAACAATGCCATCGGCCGACTAGACGCAGGCGAATCCAGAACGGCCGTTGCCAGGGCATTCCATGTGTCCCCAAACACCATCTCCAGACTGTGGGACCGTTACCAGCAACATGGATCAACACGTGACCTCCCTAGATCAGGTCGACCACGGGTCACTACCCCCGGGCAGGACCGCTACATCCGGGTACGCCACCTTCGGGAACGATTGACTACTACCACCTCCACAGCCGCAGCAATACCAGGTTTGCGTAGGATATCCGACCAGACCGTACGGAACCGCCTACGTGAGGTAGGAATTCGTGCCAGACGTCCAGTTCGAGGTGTCATCTTAACACCACAACACCGTCGACTCCGACTGCAGTGGTGCCAGATTCATCGACAATGGCCTCAACTGCGATGGAGACAGGTGTGGTTCAGTGACGAGTCCCGATTTCTGCTCCGACGTCATGATGGAAGATGTCGCGTGTATAGGCGTCGTGGTGAACGTTATGCGGCAAACTGCGTGCAGGAAGTGGACAGATTCGGTGGGGGTAGTGTCATGGTGTGGGCAGCCATTTCACACACTGGCAGAACTGACCTGGTCCACGTGCAGGGCAACCTGAATGCACAGGGCTACATTGACCAGATCCTCCGGCCACACATCGTTCCAGTTATGGCCAACGCCAACGCAGTGTTCCAACATGACAACGCCAGGCCTCACACAGCACGTCTCACAACGGCTTTCCTACAGAACAACAACATTAATGTCCTTCCTTGGCCATCGACATCACCGGATTTGAACCCAATTGAGCATCTATGGGACGAGTTGGACCGACGCCTCCGACAGCGACAACCACAGCCCCAGACCCTGCCCGAGCTGGCAGCAGCCTTGCAGGCCGAGTGGGCCACCATCCCCCGGGACGTCATCCGTACTGTGGTTGCTTCAATGGGCAGGCGGTGCCAGGCAGTTGTCAACACACGCGGAGGCCACACCCGGTATTGACTCCAGATGACCTTGACCTTGGTGGTGTGTCCTATCACTTACTCACAATGGACTAGAGTGAATTGTGAACAATCCTGCAACATTTGGTAATTATCGGACTCACCATTCAATAATTAAATCAATTCTCCAAATGTTACGACAATGTGGTTTTGCGTTTCTTCTTTTGAAGAGTATATATTTTTTCTCGTTTTCTTAAAATGACTGCATTCCATCAAACTGTGCTGCTAATGGAAACATGAAATAAGTTTCCTTTCAAGATTACCTGTCAGAATTACTCAATGTTTGACATCTCGTAGCCGATGAATGAATTAATAAAGGTTTAAAGACACCGTAGCACCTATGTTTGACATCTAATTGTATATATACTCTTCAAAAGAAGAAACGCAAAACCACATTGTCGTAACATTTGGAGAATTGATTTAATTATTGAATGGTGAGTCCGATAATTACCAAATGTTGCAGGATTGTTCACAATTCACTCTTGTCCATTGTGAGTAAGTGATAGGACACACCACCAAAGTCAAGGTCATCTGGAGTCAATACCGGGTGTGGCCTCAGCGTGTGTTGACAACTGCCTGGCACCGCCTGCCCATTGAAGCAACCAGAGTACGGATGACGTCCCGGGGGATGGTGGCCCACTCGGCCTGCAAGGCTGCTGCCAGCTCGGGCAGGGTCTGGGGCTGTGGTTGTCGCTGTCGGAGGCGTCGGTCCAACTCGTCCCATAGATGCTCAATTGGGTTCAAATCCGGTGATATCGATGGCCAAGGAAGGACATTAATGTTGTTGTTCTGTAGGAAAGCCCTTGTGAGTCGTGCTGTGTGAGGCCTGGCGTTGTCATGTTGGAACACTGCGTTGGCGTTGGCCATAACTGGAACGATGTGTGGCCGGAGGATCTGGTCAATGTAGCCCTGTGCATTCAGGTTGCCCTGCACGTGGACCAGGTCAGTTCTGCCAGTGTGTGAGATGGCTGCCCACACCATGACACTACCCCCGCCGAATCTGTCCACTTCCTGCACGCAGTTTGCCGCATAACGTTCACCACGACGCCTATACACGCGACATCTTCCATCATGACGTCGGGGCAGAAATCGGGACTCGTCACTGAACCACACCTGTCTCCATCGCAGTTGAGGCCATTGTCGATGAATCTGGCACCACTGCAGTCGGAGTCGACGGTGTTGTGGTGTTAAGATGACACCTCTAACTGGACGTCTTGGCACGAATTCCTACCTCACGTAGGCGGTTCCGTACGGTCTGGTCGGATATCCTGCGCAAACCTGGTATTGCTGCGGCTGTGGAGGTGGCAGTAGTCAATCGTTCCCGAAGGTGGCGTACCCGGATGTAGCGGTCCTGCCCGGGGGTAGTGACCCGTGGTCGACCGGATCTAGGGAGGTCACGTGTTGATCCATGTTGCTGGTAACGGTCCCACAGTCTGGAGATGGTGCTTGGGGACACATGGAATGCCCTGGCAACGGCCGTTCTGGATTCGCCTGCGTCTAGTCGGCCGATGGCATTGTTTCTCTGCGGTTCACTGAGACGTGGCATGTCCTGGATTGTCAACTGTCGGCCAGATACAGAGGCCAGGCAAGCGAACACCCTGCACTTTTATACTGTCGGTGTTCATGTTGCACGTGCAGACAACGCACGAGCAGTGGTGACATGGTTTGCACGTGGCTACGTTTTTGCGAATATTCACATTTTGGAACTTTATTGTACAGTAGCTGCGTTTTATCGAATGTAACCGTGGGAATGTGTTTGGGACATGCAATGACCTTATATTCACAAAGCATGAACCGGTAGGAAACATAAAATCGGAGTTATAACCCATTTGTACCCTTTTGCGTTTCTTTTTTTGAAGAGTAATATATATATATATATATATATATATATATATCATGTAATATCTTACATTTTCAGTGCAATCAAATTATATGATGTTTTCCAGATCACATACTTTAAGAATGTGATAACTTTGCAAACTAATCGATGTCACGGCACTAGGTTTATTGACAGTTAAGCAAACGTACACTCCATAATTGACGTATGCAGTCATGGTCATCAAATAAAAACATTTCAATAGCAATTTTACACTGACAGCTGTCCAGCGTTCAGAAAACAACAAACAAAACGTCATGCATAAGTTTATTTTGATGTAAGGACATCCATTCAAAAAGACACCGCGCCACATATTCTGACGTCATTTGAATATCTAGTAATGGCGAACTGGAATTAAAGTTGTGTGTACAGTTTACAAAAACACGTTGAAATTATATGATAAAGATATTATTACCGTCGTGTGTTTCGGTATCGTTAATATCATATATTAGAAATAAAAATAATGTATTCCTAATAGTCCATGGGCCAGATACCGAACCCTCCCCCCCCCCCCCCCCCCCCGGGATTTTTGGAGACAAGTATTTTTAGATACCTCATTATATATGAATTTAATATCTGCTTGTCTGCAGCAAAAATGTTGGTGGATTAAAAAAATATCGCCATTTGAATGGGGGTACCGTTGCACATTTTGTGTTCCAAAAACACTATATTGAAAAATTAAATATAGTGATAAATTTGTCATCCATATAAATTTTTAACAGATATAAGGCCAAAATGAATGATATTCATCCTATACTAGATGTTAATAGTAACAAACCAAATAACAATGCAATATGTGGTATGAATAATGATATACTCATCAGCAAAAGTTAAGCAATGCCTGAAATGCACTATTTTCTATATTTACACATATTTTGGGCTGCTTGAACCTTTTACTATTAAAAATTGCACTATATTTAATATACTGAGGCAGCATTATTCAAATATGGTTCAGTATATCTGCCTATACTATACTCAATAAAATTAATTAAGGTCCAATAGATATTTTAGCATTTTCCTTTAAATATGGGGGGAAATACAACTTCTTCCGTTGAAAGTTGTCAGCATTGTGGCATGTTCTTAAACTTAATGACTTAAATAACAATTTTGAGGGAACACAATGACAAAAAACATTCTGAACAAATGTGTAACAAATACTTGCCTTATGCTCATTTCAATATTTTTCATAAGTATGTGAAATATCCAGTGTTTTTTGCGTGTATAACCAATAAAAGTTTACTAAAACAATGTATAGAAATCATATATATGACCAAAACATCCTAAAATAACATGACAGTAACAAAGAATTATATTATAAGAAAGTTTACTAGCCCTTAATTAATTTTGTTGAGTATACATGTATGTGCATCAGTATTATGAATATGTCCCTCTTTACGAAATACCAGTGTTAACAATTTAAAGCATCAGTTTTGTGTACCTACCGTAATTTCTTTTGCATTACATGTACAAGTCATCTATCTCACAGAAGTTCATCTTATACCAGTCTGTGTTTGTAATATTTTTAGATTTGCCTTTATATTTACGTTGTGCTTAACTTATGCTAAAGTGTATATAATTAGTTTCTACATCAAATATGTCTAGGAAAGTTTTGACTTCCTTTCATATTCCTTTGCATTTTCATGCAATTAAAATATGCCTGTCATGTTCACAATTTCTGGTATTCTCCTTCTCCAGACTCTACTCTGGTTCCTCCATCAGAATGTCCATCAGCTCTCATGGTATCATATCACTATTTCACCTCTAGTGTGCCTTCTAAAATTTCTCAGCCATATGACAATTTGGTTGGGGAATAGCCTGGTATGCCTGGCATGACTGATACCAAATGACAACTTGGCAATTTGTTCTCTTTATGTGCATTCTTAGAGCATTCTCAGTGAATACATACATGTAGAGTGGAGAAGGCTGATTTATACTCTACTGTAGTTCAATATTATCATCCTTGGTTTGGCAACAAACATTTCCAGATATTTCTCAAGTCATGATGTTTTTGTATGTTATTCGCACCTGCACTCCCATAGAGAAGGTATATGAAATGATCTGCTTCTTAAATATATGAACATCAATTTTTGCTGAACTTCCATGAGCTAACAACATTTCAAGGAAGTCTTGGCGTTGCTTGAGAATATTCAAAACCTCCAGTGTTCCATTCTGCATAAAAGCACTGCTGGTATCATAGCCAGTAATGGCAAGCACAGCTGGAATTGCTAGTTGGTGTCTTCCCTGTATCCTTAATGATGCTGTGCACATCTATAAGATGCCTCTTGTTGCCAAATTGAGTGTATAGAAATGTCCGTATCTGGGATGGTCAACTGGCAGCAATGTACAGACATTGAAGTATAATCTTTGTTTCTGCATCTTCTTGTGCACTTTACAACACCCTCAGACATGGTTTGCGTTTGAAACATGTACTTTGTCTCACAAATAGAACCCTCTTCCCAAGAAGCTGAGGGCAGAGGTTGTTTTTTTTTTTTTTCATTTAAATGGTCTTCCAGTCTCTTAAGACCTTTGTAGACATTCCTTAGATCAAGTGTGGCTTGGAAGAACCCCTTTCACGTGAGAAATTTAGTGCCAAACCACGAATGCTGTTATTATGCTACTGTGGATTAGTTGCAAGCCTTCCATCCAGTAGATATTCCCTGAAAATATGCTGTACCAATAGAGCAGATTGGAAGAGAGCAAATTGCCATGGTCTCATATGGTATTAGTCATATCACAAAGTCCAGGTTATTCCTCAACCACATAGAAATGGCTGAGAAATGTCCAAAGAAATACTGAAACTGAATTGGATGGTTTGTGATCTGATAACAAGAGTTGTTGACATACTGAGGGAGGAACAAGAGCAAAGGCCCAGAGGACAAAATACGAAATTACAGATATTGTGAACATAACAGACATTATATTTGATTCAGATGATAAGACTGAAATAGAAAAGAAAGTAAAGTACTAGATATGCCTGATGACTATATCTGATGTCAATTATATAAACCTAAGCATAAATTAAGCACAATTTAAATACAAATATGTTTTTAAAAATAGTACAAGCTTCTGTGAGATAGATGAATTGTAAATGTTTTAACACACATGCCGAGGAAAGGTACTTATAATTGGTTGGTACTAAGAACAGAGGGACATCTTCATAAATTTGTGAACATAGTATATAAACTCCATATACTTAACCATATTTGAATAATGAAGCCTCAATATGTTATAGAAAAAAGCCAGGTCAATTTGTTTTTTTAATAATAAAAGCTTCAGGCAAACTTAAGTATGTGTATACATAGAAATTAATACATTTCTGGCATTGCATACTAGTAACTTATTTTGAGAAGTATATAATTATTCATACCTCATATTATATTGTTTTGTAATTGTTATTAATATCTACTTAATAGAATAAAAGGAAGGATGTAGAAATAGAAAATTGTAAACTTCACATATATCATATTTAGGTGACATAAAATGATTGAGAATTGGGAATGAAAGTTAGATTTTTATAGTGCTAGATATTTGCCTGATGACAATATTCTATGTAGATATGAATTATATATACACCAAAACATAAGTTAAGCATAATATAAATAGAACCGCAATTCTAAAATATTACAAAAAGCAACAAAATACCTAGCTATTGTAAGATGAACTGTTGTGAGACAGATACATTGTATATGTAATGCAGACTTGCCTAGAATGGTATGTAAATTCACTTTTTTTGTTTGTAAGACTTGTGTGTAATATAAAAATATTCAAAATATCCATGTAAATGATTTAGACAGCATGTACTGCACCATATTTAAGTAATGCTGCCTTCAGATATTAAATACAATACAATAATAAAAGGATCAGAATGTTTTAAGTACGGTATGTATATATACACATGTACATAGATAATTACATATATCGGGAACTGTGTAACTTTTGCTGGTGAGTATACCCCGGTACTATATCCATACCACATATATTGCATTGCTTTGTGGTTTGTTCTTATGAACATGTAATTTAGCATGAATAGCATTCATAATTTGGTCTTAAACCTGTTCAAAATATGTCTGAATGTTAACTTGAACATTGCCATGCAGTTTTTTCATATACTATGTTTGTAATACTCGGGACATTTCAAATTCATTGACTCACTATGCTTAGTCAGATGCCAAAAATGTATTATTTTTTGGTGGAATACATTCACCAGTAACCCAGCTTTAAAGTAAAAGCAGTGATATAGTCCAGAATTATTTTCAAATATTTTTGAAAATTATGTGGAACATTCACCTTGATCAGAAATTTGCCCTGTTAAAAATAAATAGGGTGCCTACACTCAAACATACCCTACAGGCACACCCACCAACAGATTGCCTGCAGACAAGCTGATTTGAATATGTCTATGGATAGGCTTCAAAGATATACTCATCTTGAAAAATCCCGGGGGGGGGGGGGGGGGGGGGGGTGGTGGTTATAGTGGACCCACGGTCTATAATATAAGATATTAACGATACCGAAAAACACTCTGGTATATAAATTATACATCGGCTATTAGGTGTCAAACATAGGTAAATATATGAATATGATTATTTATAATAAGAATAATCAGTCTATAATATATAAAAACAGTGCAAAGAGCTATGAAAAAAAAAATACAATATAAAAATAAAGATCTGTATAATATAAAACTCTGTATAAAAATCAAAAGCAACATATGGATGCCGAAGCTGGCAATCGCATGGGAATTATTGTGCCTGGTGGAAAACGTGTAGCAGAAGCCACACAATTCCCATCATGTGATCCATACATTATGTTTAAAAAGCCGATGCACTTCAGTGGTGTCGTTAGACAATACAGAGTTGGTTCATTTTATTTAGGTAATTCAAGACAAATGAATGAATTGGGGCGGATATCATTTACACCTGTATTGTACGTGGACGCATAAATAAGATGTGGCGTATTTCTTACGTCACCCCCACGTCTGCTAGAATGGATAGCATTTGTCAATTTTAATAGATCTGTTTTCGTTTTATTTTGATTAAGCCTCAAGGACACATATCAGATATCTAAGCTTTCTGTCCACTCCAGGACATTGGGTTAATAATTAGTTCGTTGACAGACACATGACGTTATAGTCACGATAACCTGTAATATGACTACATTTATCATCTGTATCGAACACTTAACGAATGTCTTTATTGTTTGTGACCCCTGCGCGTAATGTAACCTCACCGTGGTGCAGGGGTGTAACATTCTCTTTGAGAATGGCCAATACAGCACAAAATTGAAATTTTGAGTAAAAGTCAGTATCTATCAGTGATATTTGTTTTTTGCATAGTTCTTTTCACTGTGTTTTTATTTAAAGGGACATTCCCGAGTTTGCTCCATTGTAAGATGTTTCCGACTAATAAAATATTTCTACGATTAAGCTTACATATTAAATATATTTTCTTGTTTAGAATATCAATGTCTGTATATTCAATGTGTTTCTGATCGTCTTAATATTTGTAAGAAGCCCAAACTGGATTTTATCCTAAAATATTTTCGTACGTACGAAAATGTTTTTTTAAAAGAAATACAATGAAATTTAACCTATAGTACTGTCGGAAATAGAATAAAAATGATTTTCGTCGATTATTTCTGACATATTAAACAGACAAGTAAATATTTTGTAAATATATATTTAATTATAGTCTACCTAATTTAGCATTTACTTGTTTTGGCTCTCATTGATGTACAAGGTGGTGTTTACTTTGAAAACAGGTGATTTGTGAACTTTATTGGAACAGACTATAACAAAGTTTGGTCAACATGTCAATTTCATTGCTGTGAGGGACCATTTCTGATGATGGGTTTACCCCTATTCCGCTCCAATACAAAATATTTATAGACATTTGTAAGTAACTTTTGAGCAAAACGGTCAAGAACCATTTTGAGTTTATGATCTATTTTCCGGTATTAAAGGTGCTATCTCAAAGTTGCATAATGACAGCTATTGCAAATCATGTTTTTATTAAATTTTGCTTTAACATTTGCTTTAAGATTTAAAGACTACACCTTTAACTATATGCCCATAATTATGATTATAGGAAATGATTTTATCTACTAGTAGAAAATACATTTTTATTGGAGAATCTTTATCACAAACAGATGATCACATATAACTTCTGATTGTGTACATTTCTACTGTATTTATATTGAATTTATATTCACTAAATATGCTGGTCAAAATTAATAATTTATGCTGCAATTCAAAATAATCAGTTATCTTGCAGTTTTAAATTAAAAGTTTGTTTTAGGATAAATGGAATTGACACATATCCATCAACATGTGTTATTGTCTGTTCCAATAAAGGTAACAAATCTCCTGTTTACTGACATCTTTATTTTAATTTCAAGAGTAAACACCACCTTGTACATCAATGAGAGCCCAAACAAGTAAATGCAAAATTAGATAGAGTATCATTAAATAGGTATTTACTAAATATTTATTTGTCAGTTCAATATGAAAGAAATAATTGACGAAAATAATTTTTATTCTATTTCCGACACCACTTTAGTACAAATATTAGAAAGATCAGAAACACGTCTAATATACAGCCACTAGATGATTTCATACATAATCTTTCATAATTAACTCACAACATTACACCGTACTGCCACAGTGGTATCCCATGAATTCTTGGCTAAAATTGTAAAGAACATAAACAGTTTGCATCAGTTATTCAACAAAACAGCCAATCCTTTGTCATTGTGGAATTGCAACTCAAATTCAAAATATGATTTCACGCAATTAATTGTTGGTCACCTGAAATAAATTTTGTAATGATATAATTCGGTTTTACCTGTAAATGAAGTTATTTGGTTGCAATATGTTATGGACATGTAATTTAATTCAAGAATAATCTTTACATTTCAAAAGATAAATAAAATATATTATGCAACTATGAGATTTCATCTTTAATAGTTCTAAATAGCAAATGTCCTTTCATTTGATAAATTGGTTACAACTCCTGAAAATATCCCAAGTTGCTGATGTTTTAGTAGAATACCTCCCAAGAAAATGAACGAGAATCAAGCACATTTGAACGAAGACAGAAAGAGGTTGGAGAGGGGAAAAAACGGAGAATAGTGAAACATGGAGCAAGATAAAGTGAAATCGACCAAGAAAAAAAAAGAGACAGGACAGCATGCTGAGAATACAAAACACAGATGTTAAAGAAAGAATATGGGTTTACAATATCTGCCTTATTGCCATCGATTTCTTACGAAACCTTTTGTTCGGTTCAGTCATTTGGCAATGTCATAAGAAAGTGAATGCAGTATATATACTTGGTAATTGCAAAAACAAATCATTACACTTCCAATCAAGATGTACATGTAAACGTAAGTTGTTGTCTCATTGTTGATGCATGTGTGCAGACAATTTTTAAGGGAGTAGGGATTTAGACTGGCTGGCATCGAGGGTGCATCTGCCCAAGTTACTGGGGGGGGGGGGGGGGGAGGGGGAGGAAATGTGTAAGAACCTGATGTACCAAAATGCATTTTCTTGCATTCTACAAGTAAAATTCATCGTGACAAATGCATGTATATGCACATTAAAATAATAATAATAATTTGCTTTGAGCAGTGATAGGGTTGGGAAATGGGGGGGGGGGGGGGGGGGGGGGCAACCACACTGAACATGCCCATATTGTTAGGGTTTTTTTAAAATTCCCTTTAAAGATTTATGTATTTCTTACAATAAAGTATGTTCTTATTAGTTTTTATGATTCGCAAATGTTGCGTCAGTTACTTTTAGTGTTACTCATTAATTAAAAAAATCCTTGTAGAAAACTTAGTTCTCTTGTTCTAATGAACATAGATTACATGTGCACTACACATTTCTATATATATACCTGAAAACTTGATGCTTCAGATTCAGAGAATTTTGACAACTTCAAAGACTTGCCAAATATAAGTTACTTTTTTGTTGCGTCAGTTACCCACACTTCATTTATGATTGCAATTGCGCTGAGATATTATGCAAGGAAAATTACTTTTGACATGACTTTGTCACAAAATATTTATTTCAGTCAAAAACACTCTTAAGAGTTTTATTGAATACTTTAAAAAATAATAATCATCAAGACGTTAAAACATGTCTGAATGTTGTGTCAGTTACCGTGGAATTGCCCTGTAGGGGACACCAATATTGACAAGAAGCAAGTTCAGTGAGGGATGCAGTCTCCAGTAAAGGATATCGGGAGTGGCTGTCCTCAAATACACCAGATATATTCAAGGAATCGACTGCTATGTTCCTAAGTGCCCATTCGACTGCATAATGAAGAGATACGGTCCAGAACACGTAGGCCCAGTTACGGTTTTGTCGTTTAGGTTTTATCATCGCTAAAATTATTGATATACGTACCTTTTACCATCGATAGCCTAAATTTAAACTGTATCAATTCGCATTAATACGGATAGGATACGGGACGTGACACCAAATACAAATTTGATGTCAAGTATGGATACGATTTATTAAATGAGAATACACCTACTGTCATATTACCATATCAGACTGAAATTGACGTTCAGTTTGGATGAGATTTGCCAGACGAGAATACACCTTCTGTCATATTCCCATATCATCAGACTGGAATTGACGTTCAGTATGGATGGAATTTGTCTGCAAAGAAAGCATATGCCTCTGCAGCGAAAGTGTTCCACCAGAAGCATATCAATCAATACGGATGTGACGTAGCGATACGACTTTAACTCAAAATTTCAATTTGTGCTGTATTGACCATTATCAAAGAGAATGTTACACCCCTGCACCACGGTGAGGTTACAGCACGCGCAGAGGAAGATGTTATCGACTAACAGAGACTTTTTGACAACTGTAATTACATATCAAATATATTTTTCTGCATAAAATATTAGTGGCTGTATATTAAACGTCTTTGTGATCGTTCTAATATTTGTACTAGGTTAAATTTTATTTTATTTCCTAAATAAATATGTTTTCGTACGTTTGAAATTATTTGAAGACTAAAATCCGGTTTGGGCTTCTTACAAATATTAACACGACCAGAAAGACACTGATATTCTTAACAAGAAAATATATTTAATATGTAAGTTTAATCGTAGAAATATTTTATTAGTCGGAAACATCTTACAATGCAGCAAATCCCAGCACAAATATATATATCGGCTGTTGGGTGTCAGAAAAGTAAGTATATGAAAATATTATTTATACAATTATGTAAAATCATAGTGTAAAAAGCTGTGGAAACAATATAATACATAGAGGATATTTCATATTTTTTGTCAAATATGATTTATATCTCAAGCGCGACTCGTGAGATATGATTGCAAACTTCACTCGATAGATATAAATCATATTTGAGAAAAAAACATGAAATTTTCTATTTATTATATAACTTTTGGCAATTTACCTTTATTTTTAAAATGCCAGCAGAAAGATAGTTCCGGCTTTCTTACAGAATGAATGAATGAATGTTTAACGACACCCCAGCACGAAAAATACATCGGCTATTGGGTGTCAAACTATGGTAATGGAAACAAATAAAGTGATGATCAACATCAACACAAAAATTCAAGATTTAAATAAAAACAGTGTAAAGAACTGCAAAAATACAAATATCACAGATAGATACTGACTTTTACTCAAAATTTCAATTGTATATCGAAGAAAACAAGGGAATTTGTGCTGTATTGGCCTCACCCCTGCACCACGATGAGGTTACAGCACGCGCAGGGGCCCGGCAAATCTAATGCTGGGGTGTCAATCTATCTTGTCTTCCGTAATGAAAAAAACAAGAAGAAAAAAATGAAAAGAAGAAAACACAGTTGATTTAATAATCTTACTAATTATGTAGATGGTGAAATTTTAGTTTACGCATGTTTATTAAATGGACATTCCTGAGTTCCCTGCTTTGTAAGGTGTTTCCGACAAATAAAATATTTCTACGATTAAACTTACATATTAAATATATTTTCTTGTTTAGTATATCAGTGTCTGCATATTCAATGTGTTTCTGATCGTCTTAATATTTATAAGAAGCCAAATCTGGATTTTGTCTTTAAATAATTTCGTACGTACGAAAAATATTATTTTAGGAAATAAAGTGAAATTTAACCTAGTACAAACATAAGAACGACCAAAAACACGTCTAAATACAACCACTAATATTTTATGCAGAAAAATATATTTGATATGTAATTACAATCGTTAAAAAGTCTCTGTTAGTCGATACATTTTTTAAAATTGCAACAAACTCAGGATTGTCCCTTTACAATTGTGCCGACCTTGCACAAGAACTAACTAGTGCTTAATAATGGAATAATGTTTTTTGTTTTTTTGTAAAGAAGTCACAGAATATAAATGATGGCTATGGCTATAACGGAAAAGGTTCATGCAGTCTGTATGTGCGTGTCAGCAAATTCACCTTTGTATAAAGAACGCGGTGAACTGATGATGGCATGCATACGTAAAATCGATTTTAGAAATTTCAATAGCGGGGGAAAAAACCCCACACGAAGAAATCAGAGATGCTTATTTTAAAAGAAAAAATCAAGTTATATTTTCAGACAGCAGAGACAGTGTAATAAACGTTAACTAAAAACAAGTCATAAAAGATAATAGGCCTCGCAAAATACAACACAAAAAACAAACTCACTACCAACACAATATATGGGTCATTCTCCCAGAATCGCAGATGAAATGTCCTGTTCTTCCTTATATTAAATGTTGATACCTCGTGAGAATTTAACAAAATTGTGATGAAACAATAGAGGATTATCAAAACTATTCTGTTCTGTTGCAGGTAAAGTACAATGTCCCTTTTCTAATGGACACTACGGTATTGATCGCTAAAACGTCATGTGTATGTGTTTATATATATATATATATATATATATATATATATATATATATATATATATATATATATATATATATATATATATATATATATATATATATATACATACATACATACATACATACATACATATATTTAGTTCGTTTTGGTACAAGACTTTATCCAGATAAAACCTTAAAGGGACATTCCTGAGTTTTCTGCAATTTTTAAGATGTTATCGACTAACCGAGACTTCTTAACGATTGTAATTACATATTTTTCTGCATAAAATATTAGTGGCTGTATATTAAACGTGTTTCTGACCGTTCTAATATTTGTACTAGGTTAAATTAAATTTTATTTCCTAAAAACTATATTTTTCGTACGTACGAAATTATTTGAAGACAAAATCCAGTTTGGGCTTCTTACAAATAGATGACCAGAAACACATTGAATATACAGACACTGATATTCAAAACAAGAAAATGTATTTAATATGTAAGTTTAATCGTAGAAATATTTTATTAGTCGGAAACATCTTACAATGCAGCAAACTCAGGACAGTCCCTTTAAGGAATAATAAATGAATGGATGTTTAACGACACCCCAGCACGAACAATACATCGGCTATTGGGTGTCAAACTATGGTAATGCAAACAAATAAATAAAGTGATAACCAACATCAATATAAAAATTCAAGGTTTAAACAAAAAACAGTGTAAAGAACTGTGCAAAAATACAAATACAAATATCACAGAATTTTACGGACACCGAATTTTACTCCAAACTTCAATTTGTGCTGTATTGGCCATTCTCAAAGAGAATATTACACCCCTGCACCACGGTGAGGTTACAGCACACGCAGGTGCTTTAAGGAATAAAACTATATTATATAATAAATAATATACTCTTCAAAAAAAGAAACGCAAAAGGGTACAAATGGGTTATAACTCCGATTTTATGTTTCCTACCGGTTCATGCTTTGTGAATATAAGGTCATTGCATATCCCAAACACATTCCCACGGTTACATTCGATAAAACGCAGCTACTGTAAAATAAAGTTTCAAAATGTGAATATTCGCAAAAACGCAGCCACGTGCAAACCATGTCACCACTGCACGTGCGTTGTCTGCACGTGCAACATGAACACCGACAGTATAAAAGTGCAGGGTGTTCGCTTGCCTGGCCTCTGTATCTGGCCGACAATTGACAATCCAGGACATGCCACGTCTCAGTGAACCGCAGAGAAACAATGCCATCGGCCGACTAGACGCAGGCGAATCCAGAACGGCCGTTGCCAGGGCATTCCATGTGTCCCCAAGCACCATCTCCAGACTGTGGGACCGTTACCAGCAACATGGATCAACACGTGACCTCCCTAGATCCGGTCGACCACGGGTCACTACCCCCGGGCAGGACCGCTACATCCGGGTACGCCACCTTCGGGAACGATTGACTACTGTCACCTCCACAGCCGCAGCAATACCAGGTTTGCGCAGGATATCCGACCAGACCGTACGGAACCGCCTACGTGAGGTAGGAATTCGTGCCAGACGTCCAGTTAGAGGTGTCATCTTAACACCACAACACCGTCGACTCCGACTGCAGTGGTGCCAGATTCATCGACAATGGCCTCAACTGCGATGGAGACAGGTGTGGTTCAGTGACGAGTCCCGATTTCTGCTCCGACGTCATGATGGAAGATGTCGCGTGTATAGGCGTCGTGGTGAACGTTATGCGGCAAACTGCGTGCAGGAAGTGGACAGATTCGGCGGGGGTAGTGTCATGGTGTGGGCAGCCATCTCACACACTGGCAGAACTGACCTGGTCCACGTGCAGGGCAACCTGAATGCACAGGGCTACATTGACCAGATCCTCCGGCCACACATCGTTCCAGTTATGGCCAACGCCAACGCAGTGTTCCAACATGACAACGCCAGGCCTCACACAGCACGTCTCACAACGGCTTTCCTACAGAACAACAACATTAATGTCCTTCCTTGGCCATCGATATCACCGGATTTGAACCCAATTGAGCATCTATGGGACGAGTTGGACCGACGCCTCTGACAGCGACAACTACAGCCCCAGACCCTGCCCGAGCTGGCAGCAGCCTTGCAGGCCGAGTGGGCCCCCATCCCCCGGGACGTCATCCGTACTCTGGTTGCTTCAATGGGCAGGCGGTGCCAGGCAGTTGTCAACACACGCGGAGGCCACACCCGGTATTGACTCCAGATGACCTTGACCTTGGTGGTGTGTCCTATCACTTACTCACAATGGACTAGAGTGAATTGTGAACAATCCTGCAACATTTGGTAATTATCGGACTCACCATTCAATAATTAAATCAATTCTCCAAATGTTACGACAATGTGGTTTTGCGTTTCTTCTTTTGAAGAGTATATTTTCACAAAAAGCCCCCACCCAACGTGTCCCTTGTATTTGAATCATTACCGTCACTTTGTATACGGTGGACTACTGGTGGAATTTACAAACTAAGAATGGAATAAATGAATGAATGTTTAACGACACCCCAGCACGAACAATACATCGGCTATTGGGTGTCAAACTATGGTAAAAGCAAAACATTAATTGATGAACGTTTCGCATCAGATAACTTCATATATTACACTGCAGGATATTTTGGCATTGATTTAATCTATGTAGCATACTGCAGAGAACACTGTATACGCCTAGCACCCAAAATAGGTTCGTGTGCATCGACGTACAAGCTCTCCACAGGAGAAAGCACCAAGACATAGGATCTAGCATTTGCAAGTAAGACTTACGTGCTAACCCATACACAATGCACCTGTCACGGGGATCATATAATACCCGTAACCGAATAAAACACGATTATCCAAATATCTCTCCTAACTGTTTAACTATTAGATCTCTCTGTATCGGGCAGTTCAAAGCCCGGGTGGCTCGTCTAGGTATGATCAGAGATAAGATCTTATATAAAGTATATATAATATAGCACGTTTAGTTCACTAGAAAACACAACAAAAACACAATACACTTTGGAATCTGTATTAATACTACGCTGACAAATGTACTGCTGCAGTAGTTAATTAACAACAACAAATAATAACAACCCAGAACTAATCACTTAATTAGTTAATCACTAGGTGTCTAGTTACACAATATTCTAATCACTTCACCGTGACAAAACACACACACGTGTGATAATTGAGAAACGCTTCCAGGGGAACTTAATTAATAAAGGAATTACAACTCTATTCCTAACTGGTTAATTTTTAATTAACCCTTAACTACTCATTCAGTAACCTTGTAATACAGAATTAATACTGGTACCTATCACAATAAAGACAATAACCTACAGTTTACCTAGGTCCTCTAGGATGACTGATTAAGCTTTATATATATTAGAACAGTGAAGCCTACAGTTTACTTCGTCAGATTACCGGAAACACCGTCTAAATAATATTGGTATAATACAGTATTAAAATATTTAAAGTCACATCAATCACATCAAGGTTATACAACAGAGCAGAAATAGTATTTACCAAGTCCAAACGGACTAACGTTCCCTGGTAGCCTTCCAATATGTTTCTCCCTATCTCTAAAACCCTAGAAATTTATTTAAAAATCTGAATATCGCCTGGGGGCACATCGCGGTACCGAATACCTACAAGTGATATTTCCACAGGGACCAAGACGGCAATTTTCCTTAGATGGCCAGACTTGCTGACGCCTAGTCGCCAAAATCACGGTCGTAAAAACCGTACTCGCGGAGGTATTACGTAACTACTGGCCACATGGCCTCCGCATCTGGTCTGGGTGTGTATTGGAACTGCACACGGCCCTCTAAAACAATTAATATCGCCACAGGCGAAAAGAAATTAAGAGCATGTACCGTCCCAGCACCCATAATCATGTTTAGACCTAACTAAATATCTATAAATTCGGAGTATAAGTTTTCGATCTTGTCCCCATTCAGTCTCGCCAATAACCTTTAAGATAATGCGGGCCTTTAAGCCATTCAGATTTTCTTTTTAACATAATGTAAATTAGGAACAACAGACAGCCAGCCTACTGTCAAAAATAATTCCCAGAAATTTGTCCAGAAAGAGCAGAGAATCTAAATGGTGACCTCTTTTCTAACTAAGAATGGATCACATGATCAGAAGTGCATGCTGCCTCCATTTTTAGAATGAAAAAAGTAATTTATGTTTAAAGGGACATTCCTGAGTTTGCTGCATTGTAAGACGTTTCTGACTAATAAAATATTTCTACGATTAAACTTACATATTAAATATATTTTCTTGTTTAGAATATCAGTGTCTGTATATTCAATGTGTTTCTGGTCGTCTTAATATTTGTAAGAAGTCCAAACTGGATTTTGTCTTCAAATAATTTCGTACGTACGAAAAACATTAACCTAGTACAATATTAGAACGATCAGAAACACCTTTAATATACAGACATTAATATTTTATGCAGAAAAATGTATTTGATATGTAATTACAATCGTTAAAAAGTATCTGCTAGTCAATAACACCTGAAAAATTGCAGCAAACTCAGGAATGTCCCTTTAAGTATTTATTTAATTACTATATCTTATTAAATCACATGACTCATCCTGCGTATGCTTATTACGCATATTTATCGAACATAGTGGCAATTGTAGAAAAAAAATCGTGTTCATTTATAGGAAATTGTCAGAAAACTGTTAAATGAAACGGATGACGTATTCTGTACAGGTCTGTTGTATACACGTGAGACGTAACAAGACGAAACGCCTAATAACATCATTACCGTTACTAAACTGGTAGCGACTGTAATGATTAATACGTGGCGGTAATGACTAAACAACTGGAAATTAATTAAGGGGGATTTGGGGGGTGGGGGTGGAGAGACCAAAAAGTAAAATATCTTAAATGCTCTTTTTGAACAGGTATACACCCCCTCCCCCCTCAAATATATATATATATATATATATATATATATATATATATATATATATATATATATATATATATATATTTAGTGCTTATTTTTTCATTATTTCAGGCCACAGATAGTGATAGATATTGAGTCAATGCCACTAACAGCCATTAACGTGCCAAGCGATACTGGAACAGACTGAAAGCAGACCCAGTTCTTCACGAACAATACTTACAAAAAGAATAGTTGATATGGAATATTCGTAAGTAAAAAGGCAGTATCCTTAGCATAGTGGATATAATTAATCGTCAACAGAGGCTACAACGAAAATTATGGAGACAAAATTCGAAGGCATACCGTACACACCGGAAGGCAGAACATATAATATATTTGTAGCTAGTAACACTCCTTCAATATCCCCCCAAAAACTGAATCCGCAAGACAATGTCAATGAAATATTGTTATGATCAATCCAGAACAAAACTTATCTAATACAAATAATAAGAAAGGACGCAAAAAAGGTAATAAATGATAGAACCAAGGCATACAGAAAAATAAAGACATTGACGATAACACTTGAAATGGCAGAAAAGAAAGTTGCAATGTACCGAAAAAGATTGTATAGACCTAAAAAGGCGACCTCTTGTTCTCAAAAAGCTCATGAAACGAGATTCATCTGCTTCCAGACCACTTGCTTGCTTCAGAAATGTCATCCGACGAACTCTTATTTTCCATCATTCGTTGGTTTAACAATTAAAGGAAAAGTACCAAGAAGTATAAGGCTATAATCAAAAATAATTATTTACTACACTCGTTGGAGGGAGGCTCCTACATAAAAAGCCACATCAGCAGTGATTCAAACATATCGCATAACGACACTGTAGGCAACGCAATAATGCCAATATTGACGTCAACTCAACGCAATAATGTCATTGGGAGATTGCAAGCAGGGGCAACTCAACAAGCTGTGGCAAGGCACTTTGGCATCTCTGCTTTATGGGGACGGTATAACACCACTCAACGTATTAATGACAGGCCATGGTCAGGTCGTCCCAGAGTAACCACCTCCGCTCAAGATCGATACATTCGGGTGTGTCATCTTCGAAATCGAACCACAACAGCAACAACCACAGCGACACAAATCCCTGGACTACGCAGAATTTCTAACCAGACAGTTCGTAATCGACTGAGGGAGGCAGGCATTTTCCCTAGAAGACCAGTGCGACGTAACGTTTAACTCCACGCCACTTAAGGAGCGTCTGCAGTGGTGCCAGCAGGCGGTGAGATGGACACGCGCTAGGTGGAGAACTGTTTTGTTCTGAGATGAGTCTTATGACATTACCTTGGCCTGCCCGTTCGCCGGATTTAAACCCAATAAAACATCTACGGGATGCACTGGATCAACGTGTGCGCCGGAGGAATTCACTAAACCAGACACTTTCGCAACTTCTTACGGCACTGCGCACAAGCGGCGGAAGAACATTCCACAACGTGCTGTGCAACGTTTGATTGCTTCCATGTGTCTCCGTTGTCAAGCTGTCATCAGAGCTCGTGGTGGTCATAACCGATACTGACATTTTTGCCAAGCCCTGTGTCACACATATGCCTGTGTACATGTTTCAGGTGGATTCCCAGAGATACTCCCCTGCACGTGCTGTAACCCCACCGTGGTGCAGGGGTGTAACATTCTCTTTGACAATGGCCAATACAGCACAAATCAAATTTTGAGTAAAAGTCAGTATCTATCTGTGATATTTGTATTTTTGCACAGTTCTTTACAATGTTTTTATTTAAATCATGACATTGTTTTTGCATTACCATAGTTTGACACCTAATAGCCGATGTATTTTTCGTGCTGGGGTATCGTTAAACATTCATTCATTCATTCATTCCCAGAGATACTGTTTCGGACATGTACAGAGTAATCCCCTTCCCATGGCGTGTTGATCTTTGGTTTCTTGTATCATGTCTACCAGGTGGTTTTTTTAATTATTATTAAACTTTGAAAATCAAGGTCAAATTTCTTTTTTTAAAGAGTGTATATCACTGCCGTGGTTATTAGTGTTTTATTTAAATACATGTACATAAGTTTAATCTAGTAAAATTTGGTAAAAATCTGAAACTAAATTTTCTCTTTTTTTCTTGCTGTAATTTTCACTCCTTCTGGAGAATGACCCATATCACAAACTAAATATTAACAAATAAATATACTCGACATTAGTAAAGATAATTTGCAAGATACTATATATATATATATATATATATATATATATATATATATATATGCATATTCATGTTGTTAGCCAATTTCCTGGACTCCATGAGAATGTTACCACCTGCACCACGATGAGAAACAGGCACAGACCGCCGGGACGCGCTACTTAACGGTAAATGTAGTCCTTTAATCCAATAATTAGCAAGGGACATTGATGTTACTTTGTATCCAGGAAATATAAACTAAGGATGTGCCGTCCTGTAAACGAAATCAGCGCCATCCTTGTGTGAATACGAATCTGGTTATATATGTTAATATTCAGCCATTAAGGTTGCCTGTAATCTTGTTATTTCGGCTCAGCCTTATGCCATGGATGTTTCATTTGTGTATTAAATACGTGAACTCAAAATTCAGTGTCGATTTAAAGCACATTAACCTAATATAAGCTTTAACTGCAACATTAGGTTAGCAGACACGTATAATTAATTTAATAAAACAAAAGTACAAGATGTTCACACTTTGTGCTATAGCCTGTAGCTTTAGTAAACCTGAACAACAAAGCAGAATTTGGCAACATGGTGGTTGTTTCTATGAATCTCTTTCTTGTGCCTCATCTTTCATTTTAACTTATTTTCGCGCTTATATCCAATTAAGGTTCATGCACGCTGTCCTGGGCACACACACACACACACACACACCTCAGCTATCTGTCCTGGACAGTGGGTTAGTTGTTAATTGTTAGTGGTTAGCGAGAGAGACGAGGATGTAGTGGCCTTACACCTACCCACTGAGTTCTTTAAAACTCGCTCTGGGTTTGAGCCGGTACTGGGCTGCGAACCATGTACATACCAGCCTTAAGGCTGATGGCTTAACCACGACACCACCGAGGCCTCGTGTCTCATCAATAACTTATTGAATTTACAACGATAACTCGATGTATTTTGTAAATCACACCACGGGAGTTCGTGTCCTGGTTGTGGTTGCCTAGGTGTTTCGATGAAACGTTGACACGCGTAACGCGGTATTGTCTATGTTGCTGTTTAATTAGTACCAGTGAACTATCGAACATGAGTGTTCCATCAACGGGTAATACTAGTAATTGAACACCTAGACACTCCAACCAAGACCCGAACACACGTCGCAGAGTATGACAAATATTTTGAAAAGTCACTAGCCACAGGGCTAGTGGGTTTGTGAAAACCACTAGCCCACCAAGATAAAGCACTAGCCCAAATTCCTGATCAATTATAACTGGATTTTTATATAATTTTTGTAACATTACATATTTACGAGTATAACAGTAAAATAAAACAAACACTTAAATCATGTTGTAACTTTCAGTTTTTTGTCGTGTCGTACGTTTTGTCTTTTGTCAAGTGTGATCCATCGTCATTGTCCCGTTTTCTTTTTTGCCTTCCCCCCGGGGAAAATTAATTGAGCAAACTCTTGGTTGGTATCTAAACACACTATCAAAATAATTAAATTTAAATGAGGGTACGACAGTGTGACACACGGTAATAGATGGTTCAGTGTATTTGGTAGTTGGTTATATATTTAGGGCCTACTATTTATGTCGCCAGGAACGGTGATGCCAAATACAGGGCATTATCCCGTGTCAGACCGATATCAAAAGAATATAACGGCGACATCTAATCCGTTGTTAATTGATGAACAAAAAAGGTATTATCTTGTATCGGCAGCTGTGACGTATTATCCAAACCGCTACACATAATAGGCCAAGCCGAGTCATTGCATATGCGGTTACCATTAAAGTAAATTGTTTTACTGATTGCCGATAACCACATGTTAGCGAAGTGTTAAATTAGAAAACAATAAGTAAATAAAACAAACACTGAAATTCAAAGCATGGCTGGGGTTTACTTGATTGAGATTAACCTGTCGTCGCGATTGGTGAATTCCAAGTTCTTAGCCTAAAACATATGTGCGAGATTAACTACCACGTGACGTGTCTAACCAATCAAAACACGCATGTCATTAGACTTTATTTCCTGTGCCAGAAACTTGAAAGGGAAAGGTAAACAATGCATGCTGTAACTGTGACGATGTAGAGATAGCATGTTACTGCAATTTGCAGACCTAGCTCAAGTGGATTATTATTATATACTGAGTGCGTTGTTGATATTATTCGATGACAAACGTCACAATCAAATTTATTAAACGAAATTTCAGCCGAGAGAAAAAGAAAGAAAGAAAAAAAAAAAAAAACACAATCGAGCGATGACGAGAGGAGGGGGGAAACCACTAGCCCGCAGGGGCTAGTTGTTTTGCGTTTCTCACTAGCCCGAACTTAAAAACCACTAGCCACGGGCGTCGGGCTAGCGGATTTGTCGAACTCTGACGTCGTTCACACTCACGGTTTGCCACACAAAAAGAAAGAATTAGTGACTCGACAATGAAAAACTAATATCGGTTATTCACTGTTGACAATTATTACTGAAAGTTTAGGCCCGTAGGAACGACATCTGAAGTGGGGAGACAAGCCATATTTTAACTTTTATTTATATAGAAAGGGCCTGTTATTTTCCAAACTTCTGATAACAAAACAACAAGAGACCACGTGATCGGGCTTATCCCGCCTTTTCACGGGTTTGTTGATCGATCGTAATTTTGTTTTGTCATACACAACTTACACCTAAATAATAAAATAATAAATATAAAATAATAATGTTTTTAATCATAGATTACTAACGGGTTTTCGTTTTATCACATTACCGATGACGTAATCAGTAATTCACATACATCAAAGGAAAACTGACAACCAGTTTTAAACTTAAACAACAAAACAATATATATATATATATATATATATATATATATATATATAAATCGTTTTTAAATACGAATGGTATTTAATATAATTTGTTGAACAATTAAATTATTTGTGTCAGCCGAGACGTTCCGAGTGGGGAATTCGGAAGTCAATCGCAACTACAAGGTATTCCGAATACTCACGAGTTAAGACTATTGGATTATCAAGACCATGTTTATTTAACGCTCAAACAACAATATTTGTATAATATTTTGCTATGAGACACCGCTGATTTCGTTGTGTGTTTTTTCTTCAAATTCAACCATTGCTAAAAATGATTATATATATTTCTTTTTTTTGAAAATAATTTTTTACTTGTCCGCCGGATAACCACTAAGGTAAAATTATGCTTGTCCGAGTAAATTTTCACTTTCAGGACAGACGGACAAGTGCTTATTTCGAACGCTGGAACATAAGTTGAAATGAAATGGAAATGATCTACAACTACACGATAAGCCTCCCGTTGGGGAATAATAAATTCACATGATATTTTCAATGAATATGTTGCATGGCAGTCACAAGTGAGAGCGTTCACTCCTAACAAGCATTCTGAGAGTATTTTGTTGTCTGTTTTGTTTAACGACACCACTAGAGCACATTGATTCATTAATAATCGGCTATTGGATGTCAAACATGGTCATTTTAACAGTCATAGAGAGGAAACCCGCTATATTTTCCCATTAGTAGCAAGAGATATTTTATATGCACCATCCCACAGACAGGATAACACATACCACGGCCTTTGATATACCGGCCGTGCATCAAGCGAGCACTTTACCACTGGGCTACGTCCCGCCCCCCATTCTGAGAGTACTGTTAAAGCAATACATGTTCATACCTCCTATGTTCAATGATCTATGAAAAAAAAAGAGAGAATAAGTCGCCATTAAAGTCGATCTGCAATGGTACATGTTAAAACTATATACAAACTTTCAAATCAGTATCTTGAAGCATTATAACACACACACACACCCAAAAACCCCAACAACAAAACAAAACAAACAAACACCCAACCAACCAACCCCAAAACCCTATCAACAAACACACAATCTACATGCGTGACAGACGGACGAACAAAAGATCGGAGACGAAACCTAAATTACTCTCAGGTTCAATCGGCAGGGAACTAATAAAACGTAGCTGGACACGAGCACGGTTTGTCAATGCACCGAAAAATTTAAGTCCACTGTTATATTTCGGTTTCCCAAAGTTTCAAAATGGGAAGACGGAGTGTGATATCAGACATCTAGTATTTATATAGTGCATGCAGTTGCTGCCAACGTTTCATGAAACCTTTTTTGATATGAAAATTGCGATAACGACAATGGAACTCTCTTCGTACAGCTGGTGAGCCCCACCCTACCCCTATTCCGATGGGACGTAGAAAGTGTGATATTGACTTAATGTGCGTCCTGCACTATCCCACCCCAGAATTGGTTGCGGGAGAGTAACCAGCCATACGGAGATCTGCCGGTAAAGTTTTTTTTGTTTTTGTTGAGTTTGTTTTGTTGTTTCTTTTAGGGTTGCAATGATCGCTAGGATAAACAACTTTCAACATTGGCCACCAATCAAAATAGGCAGATATATTGAGAATAATACATTCGTGTCCGTTAGATACCATTTATCTCACGAGTTGTTTTAAAATGTATCTGACGAGAGAAAGCGAGTTTGATACGTTTTTGAACAACGAGTTGTGAGTTATTTACAGCCGTTGTACTTGTAGGGAACTTATGCGTCACAGACACATACTTGTCAGGTTAACTATACGTCACAGTGTAATCTATTTCCACCATGTTGTTTGTCATTGGTTGCGTGGCACTGGTGACCTGGTGCTCATATAGGAACAACCAGTCGTATGTCTTAAAATTGTTAACACCCCATGTGTTATATATATATATATATATACACACACACACACACATATATATATATATATATAATTTTATTTGCGTCTATACACTTTACGGCAATCTGATTGATCCAGAGGTGCTTTTTTTTTTTAGTTCATATTTCGATGAACCCAAAAACTTTAAGCCACGCCTACTACCCATCCCCCCCCCCCCCCCCCCCCCCCCCCCGACTCGCACTACTTTAGTGCAACAAGCCGGATTATTCTGGCAATCATATTTAGATATTTTGAAGAAAACACACGTGAAAGCTACAAAAAATGTATACGATAAATGAATGGAAAACGCTATAGCAGAGTAGACATATGGATCTATACGCATTGATTAAAAAACCAAAAAAACCCAAAACAACCTCTTCGCTAATCATGACATGAGACTGTCGTTGGCCAAAGAAATCATGTAGAAAACTTCACGCCTATAACTTACTTGTAAGCGATGTTCAACAGCTGTTGGCGAAAATTAAACGGTTCCACCGACAGCATAAATGTTAGACACATTCCCTTCATTCACTTTCATAAAATATAAACTAAACACGAATAGGACAATTCCTTCCAATATAGGCCTAACTAAATGATCCGTAAAAATGCACAGCAGCTAGAGGAAACGCCATTTACCACAAATCACCCGATTCAAATAATAGTGAATGAACGTTCGCATTCTTACGCGACATAAGTATCAATGGAGTTTACACAAACAATACTACAGGCATATTTAAAGCCAAACAAAATAAATTCAGTTATGTATTGTTAAAGTATGCATATAAATTTAATTATAAAATTTGACCGCAATTAGTTTTTGGTTCATGCAAGTATGAACAGAAAAAACGATGTGCACACTTTTGTATGACCCCCTACGCGGGATCATACAGTGTGCAAATCGTTTTTTCGTTTCATACTTGCATGAACTAAAAAATAATTGCGGTCAAATCTTAAATACACATACATATACATACACATATATATATATATACATGCATGCATGCATACATACACACTCACACACACACACATATATAAACATACACTTTTAACGATGTATCTGGCTCCCACACGGTTGAGCACTCTATAATATAGCGTCTTTCAACTCGAAAACGACTACTATATATATATATATATATATATATATATATATATATTGTCGTTCGTCTGTCAGTTATGCAAAACCAATATCGACACGAACGACGGATCGTTTGTGCATAAACTATAATCGCTCGTCAGAAAATGTAAACTGACGTGTTTTGGCTAATATAACTATTTTTGGAATAAAATAATAAGAGAACGAGCCTAGCATTGCATGATTAAATTTGATTACCGTTGTATCTGAACCACAGGTATCCCCAAACAGAAACCCGTAATACAAATGCTATAGTTACATACATAACGTTACTATGATATATCTGACGTTGTTGTTTGGGGATACCTGTGGTCTGAACCTCTGGAGAAAATCGTTCGTGCAAACACTAAAACCACGCGAACGACATGTCGTTTGTTTGAAAAAATCAAATTTTATGTCCTGTATGTATATATATATATATGGGAAGGTGTACTATCATTTCACAATGTCTCATTCAAACCAATAATTTATTTATGCTTTTATAGAACAGAACCCAAACCAATTATCTTTTATGTCCATATCCGCAAAAGGCAAAAAAATAGATTTTTTGCACTACCTTATTCTGTCTCTCTAGAATTTTTTAGTATCACCCATAGCTGACAGACATAACGTGTTAGCTTACAACACTGGATTGTGGTGGGCTGTAAACTGTCTGAGAAGATTGAATCCTAGGTGCCATACCGCATGACAGGCTAATGACATATGCTAGCTCTAAGTGTTTACATCCAGCGAAGGTGTTTTATGTAAACTATCTCTGGCTGGGTGTTTTGTCTTGCAAGAAATAACAACTCTGGCTGAGGTAGCTAGAATTGACTGTTTACGCATCACGAAGACCGGTCCGTGGTGTTACAGACCATGATATGTAGGCCTACTATCCTGTCTGTATATCATTAAAGATCCCTTGGTACTAATAAAAAAAAACAGTTGCCCATAGTTTCCTCTCTAAAATATACTTGTGGTCATTAATCACATGTCTGACACCACATACCTGTAGTTGTGTTGAGTGTGTCATTAAATGCATTAAACTGTATTTAGATATGTTTTACACCTGGTCTTATTGTACTTAATGGCATTCACTGGTACATTAAAGATTGTGATATGTACTTTCCTGTCAATGGGGAAATGCATAAAAATTATACCTTGTCGCTGTTTGCTGGAGCAGCCACTATGCCGGTAACAATTTTCCTTTTGCATTTTACAGACCAGTGTCGAAATACCTCACATATGATAACTATGGTTTAAACAACTTCCAGATCAGGTTGCCGAGGTCTGGATTGAAAATTAACTTTGCGGAAAGACACTGGCTTAAGATGTCATAATAATCGAGTTGTGCTCTGTCGAAGCCAGCTTTGTTTTGTAGATCCACATAGTCACGATCACGGGACACACACACCTTCCCACCTGCATCATATTGAATTCTTAGGGGAACAAAAATAACAGTTAAAACTTGATACACAACTATCCACAAGCACCAAACGCCTAGAGTTTGAGGATTTAAAAAAACATGGATAGGTGATTTTAACAATTCACTAGCCATACATATTAGGGTAGCCAGGATTGTTTATTGGGGGTGGAGTGGAGTGGGTAGTGCTTTTACACATTTTATGGGGTGACATGCATTATAAAAGTTGGTATTGTGAAAAAAGAGGTCCTCTTGTGCCCAATCCCTGGCTACCCGGATACGCCAGTGCATATATATGCAATTTAAAGTATATCAATCAATAGATTTTGGTTTCAACACCGGTACCTTTAGTAGTATTACTTGCATGGACAGTAGAATTGTGTTAAGTATTTGCTAATGTCATATTATTTTATTAAGTTTTAATAATATATAACTTTGTTTAAGTAACATCTGACCCATGTTGCATGCAAACATCTTACACATGTTGAGATTGTTGTACGTTTTTGTAAAACCTACGAAAATGCGCATTCTGCTAGGAATCATCACACGTTGATTGTAAATATATGTCATTTTATTCTCTCTAAATTGCTGTTTAAATCATTAAGTTAAAGAACATAATTTTGTTTTAGAACATGTCAAAAAGTAGTCACTTTAGAACGAGTGAAAACTTTTAAAGAAAAATGCCGAATACAGTTACTGGCCCTGTATTCATTTTGTTTCGTTAAATTACTGTGTATTAAAAATCATTAAACGTATTAACTTATCTTAACGGTTGATTATTAATTCAGTCAGTAGCTCAACACTACAGGTGGTGCAGTTTACTCTGATAGCTTAACTTTCGTGTTTAATTAGTGTAATAAATATATCTGTTATAACTGGTATGATAGCTTACATTTCATGTAATAATTAGTATAACACATATATGTGTTATAACTGGTTTTAAGGCTTTGTTTTGTTTGAGAAATTGTTTTTCTAAAGTTGTTAAGAGCTTCTAGCAACCTGCTACAATACCAGGGAGCACAATTTACCATCTCACTGTAGGATAAGGTTACTGTGCACACAGCTGGAAACACCCATGACCCTTTCCAGTGTCGGCCATCCAAAGATAATTTGTTATTGTTTACAATTACTTCCTGCTGCCAGTACATTTTCAAAGTATTAACAACACAGACCCAATTAGGTGCCTCAGAAACTGCTGCGAAATTAAACGTTTACTGTATGTCACGTGGACTCACTGCAAGATAACATTATTCTTGACTTGAGATTCACACAATGTGTCACATATGCTGGACTGTAAGAAAAACTGTTTATAAAATAGCTTGCTCTGGCATGCTGGTTGGAGCTGTTCGTGTTCAAGTTCCTGGAGCCAGAATAAATTAAATAGTTCTTCATCTAATTACATCATGATTTATTATTATTAGCAGACAAAACGTTTAAGGTTTTTACTAAAACAAATAACTGCTAGCATCTAAAAGCAAACTATTTAGCAAAAGTTAAGTTTCCGAAAGTTTTCAGTGCAGCTTTCTCAGATTGAAGTGGAAAGAAGACAAGTGATAAAGACACTAACCCCTCGATATATATATAATATACAAGAGATGAAAATTATCCGATCTGTCGCTTAAGTGTTTGCCTTAATTTGTTTAGAAATAACGTAGTTTCATTAAAAAAAAGCCTACTTGGTGACGTTCAAGTAATTCATACATACATACACATACAACGTATTTTAAGGGGGAATTATACCATCACATGCACCATTATATTTGGCTGCGATAGACTCGTTAACTAGCAGAACGACGGTGGCGTGACGTCACTAAGTATATATTTAGCGCTGAAACATACACAATGACGTAACAAAATACCGTCCGTCTATATAGGCTAATAGCCATAGTCTGCTTTTAGTTTTCAAAACGTATTTTCTCATATATAATTTTTGTTTGTGTCAACGTAGGGAAAAAAAAGAAAATACTTTTGGCAAAAACAGATGTTTAAGAATACTGTGGTGTACTTCCATGTTAGTCCTAAAATGGACGACAATGAAAGTACTCATTTGGTCTTCGTATTCAATAAAATATCACGTATCTTAGTGTAATTTGTTCGACTAGTTCGTCACGTTTGACAGGCAGGTGATTGTCGTGTCCCTACTTGGAATGTGTGCTGAGTCAAGCATGGGCTGTAGTAGCTCACAAACAATGATTGGTGTATATTTTGACAAGCTAGTGAACTGACTCAAAACGGAAAGCATGTTGGACATTGTGTTGTTTTCTTAAAGTTAGCGTACGGATGTACTTGACAAATGACTGGACATCGGCTGCTTTCACGACCATTCCCAACCAAACCCACAATGGAAATTTTTTAAAAATAATTTGTGCAAAAATTAAAAAGGTGTAACTTTTAGATTCTGTATACAATTGTAAAGTAAATATTAGTCACTGTTTCCTTTAGTTCCAATGTATTTTAAAACTCCGTTTTAGTAGTATAGAATCTGATGTACCTGCTGGGTGCCATTTTAAGCAACACAGCTAATGTTCTCTTTGTTGCATTATAGAAAGGTTAAACGGACATTTCTGAGTTTGCTGTATTGTTAAGATGTTTCCGACTAATAAAATATTTCTACGATTAAACTTACATATTAAATATGTTTTCTTGTTTCGGATATCAGTGACTGTATATTCAATGTGTTTCTGGTCATCTCGATGTTTTGTAAGAAGCCCAAACTGGATTTTATCTTCAAATACTTTCGTACGTACGAAAAAATATTTTTTAGGAAATAAAATGAAATTTAACCTAGGTCAAATATCAGAACGACCAGAAACACGTTTAATATACAACCACTAATATTTTATGCAGAAAAATATATTTGTAATTACATTTGTTAAAATGTATATGTTAGTCGATAACATCTTTAAAATTGCAGCAAACTCAGGAATGTCCCCTTAAAAATTAAATATGCTTAACGGATATAAAATATGATTAATTCGACTACACACGGAACAAAGGAAACGTTATACCAAAGAGCTGACCGAGGTATTTTGGTATCATTGGAAATGTATACATTCCTCGAGTTCATTTCTGCCTGATATCAAGCTGGATGTAGTAGCTCAAAAGTTATTGATTGATTGAATGTTTGTTTAACGACACCCCAGCACAAAAATACATATCGGCTATTGGGTGTCACAAATGGTAAGTATATGAACATATTTATATAGACTCATGTAAAACCACAGTGTAAGGAGCTGTGGGGGGAAAGTATAATACAATATATAAAATCAAGTTAAGTATATCTTAAAATTTTGTATAGAAGTCAAAGTGTTTTAAAAACTTTACAATTAACATTGGATGGAATTTAAACGATTCCAAAACATTTCTGTTGCCAAATATATCATTTCTTGTCGGCTTGAGATGATCACACTCCACCAAAATGTGCCGCACAGTCAGTGTACACTGACAGTGTTCACACTGTGGAGGAGGGTCCTTCTTTAAAATAAATGAATGCGTCAAATATGTATGGCCGATGCGGGCACGGCATAAGACTACTTCATCCTTCCTGCATCGCCTGAAGGATGACTGCCACTCTCCCAGGACTGCCATTTATAAGGTTAGTTGAATGCAGCATGACACACAGTATAAATATACTTCTTGTACTGATTGTAGGATAACCATCACTCCTAGGTTAAAGGTAAAAGTTGAATATATTACTTTTAATGAATGACTGAATGCTTGTTTAACGACACCCCATCACAACAATACTGTAGTTGTAGTATGTTTTGCATAGTGACACCACTAGAGCACATTGATTTACTATTGCTATTGGATGTCTATCTTTTGGTAATTTTGACATATAATTTTAGAGAGGAAACCCGCTACAATATTTCCATTAGTAGCAAGTAATCTTTTATATGCACTATCCCACAAATATGATAGCACATACCATGGCCTTTGATATATCAGATGCTATTTTGAAATATTTCGTAATTATCAGTGAATTTCGGCTTAATTTAATTTTAATTTGTTTGTTTATTCTATGTTTTTTTATGCTTATTATTTAATTTTTTAACGCTACTTAACTGAAAATAATTTATGGGGAAAAATATGGGGAAAAACCCCACACACATTCATTGCAAATGTTTCATGAGTTGAAGAGGACGAGACAACCTGAATATCTTAACACCAATCACTTTGCACTGGCCACATATGTCAGTGGTGTAAAGTACGTCTGCCTAACCAGAGTTGATCCGACAAAGAGCCACTAGAAGGAGGTTGGAAGGATGAATGACTTAAAGGGACATTCCTGAGTTTGCTGCAATTTCTAAGATGTCATCGACTAACAGAGACTTTTTAACGATTGTAATTACATATAAAATGTATTTTTCTGCATAAAATATTAGCGGTTGTATATTAAGCGTGTTTCTGATCGTTCTGATATTTGTATTAGGTTAAATTTCATTTTATTTCTTAAAATGTTTGGTTTTTTTGGTACGTAAGAAATTATTTGAAGACACAATTCAGTTTGGGCTTCTTACAAATATTAAGATGACCAGAAACACATTGAATATATAGACACTGATATTCTAAACAAGAAAATGTATTTAATATGTAAGTTTAATCGTAGAAATATTTCATTAATCGCAAATATTTTACAATGCATTAAACTCAGGAATGTCCCTTTAAGATGTGAATGTGCACGTCTCATTTTCAGTTCTGTTTCAGTCATGTTTACATTTGATTTAATAAAATTGCAGTTAAACTAGGCATGATTATATTTTATATGTCGTGTGGAAACTAGGAATGTTATTCATTATTCTAATATTGTTTCGCTGAAATTTATCATTTTCAGAAAGCAGCCGATGTCCAGTCATTTGTCAAGTACATCCGTATGCCAACTTCCAGATGTAAGAAACCGTTTCAGAATCCGCGAGATGAGATGAAAGATGGTCGTTTCATCATCAACGCTCCTTTAAGAAAACAACACAATGGCTAACATGCTTTCCGTTTTAAGTACGTTCGCTAGCTTGTCAAAAATATACACCAATCATCGTTTGTGAGCTACTACAGTTCATGCCTCGACTCAGTACACATTCCAAACAGGGACACAACAATCACTGGACACAAAAATCGAAAAGTTTTATAACGATCACAACTTTCCGTCAAGCTATTCAGCCGATCAGACCTCTCCAAGCCACACAGCCACATCAGAACTCTCCAAGCCACACCAGAACTCTTCCTCATGCCACCGAGCCGATCAGAATTGATATCCAAGCCACTCAGCCGATCAGAATTCAAATGCATGCCACCCAGCCGATCAGAATTCAAATGCATGCCACCCAGCCGATCAGAATTCATATCCACCCAGCCAATCGTATCTTCTCTCCAAGAAATCCAGCCAATCGTATCAGAACTCCTCTATGAAACAGATGGTACTGCTATTAAGTTCTTATGAAAAATAAAAAAGTATCAAAATTTAATAAGAATTACAGGCCCAATCGTCCAAGATTGCGATTACAAGTTTTTGAAGTGAATGGTTTATGTTTTGTTGACTTTTTCTTTCTATTTAAATAATTGTTCTGCTAAATAACGTGTTTGGTTTCATTAACATAACAACTTACTAACAAGGAAGGAAGGAAATGTTTTATTTAACGACGCACTCGAACACATTTTATTTCCGGTTATGTGGCGTCAGACATGGTTACGGACCACACATATATTGAGAGGAAACCCGCTGTTGCCACACTTCTTTTCTATTAGCAGCAAGGGATATTTTATATGCACCATCCCACAGACAGAATAGTACATGCCACGGTTTTTGATATACCAGTCATGGTGCACTGGCTGGAACGAGAAATAGCCCAGTCCTAATAGCCAACCGCGCATCGAACGATTGTTTTACCACTGGGCTACGGTCGCGGGACACTATTTGGGAAGGAAACAATTCAAGTACACTGAGGGCGATTGCTTCCGAGTCGACCCATCGTACCGCAAGCGAGCACTCTTACCACTGAACCACATCCACCCGTCTGTTGTCAGTACATGTTAGAAGCATTTTCTATGGATCTCATTGGTGGCAACAAGGGAATCTCCTTGTCGTAAATGTATAACTCTTTCGAGTTACAGTCGTGTTCCTTTGGATTTAGGTATGCTTTACGCCGACGCTACGTGTGTTTTGGGTTATACTACAAAACATTTCCTACAACTGTCGAAGTGCTGTCGTGGCGAACACGTAACACCAAAATATTTACGACTGCTTCGAGTTGCAAGCCCCTGGGTATTATCGTAGACTGCATCAAGTCGTGACTTATAAGACACAAACAAAGGGAACTAACTGTCTAATACTACAACTCTTAAAAGGGACCGGTTTGTCTTTCCCTTTTTTTAACCTTGTTTGACAGCCAATAGCCGATCGTTGGCATCATAAAGGAATATATTATATTTTTTCATTGTGTTTATTATTGTTTAGACCGCGCCATCCAAATGATACTTTCCCCTCCCTTTAGTATAAAGTCAAAATTATCCCCATAAATTAAGTTCTGTCCGACGCGCGTCCCTTGGCCATGCCAGAGACCGGGCGTGGGATTGACGTGTCTGAACTTTTTTTGGATATAGGCACGTTAATAAAGTTAACAGACAGAAAGCCAATCGTTATTTTATACGTTAACACTTTGCATTTTTTAATAAGTAGATGGAATACTCGACAGGCGTGGGTGGATGTGTCTGAACCTTTTTTTGATATAGGCACGTTAATAAAGTTAAAAGAAAGAAAGCCGATCGTTATTTTGTACGTTAACACGTTGCATTTTTTAATAAGTAGGTGGAATACTCGACAGGCGTGGGATGGATATGCCTGAACCTTTTTTGGATATAGGCACGTTAATAAAGTTAACAGACAGAAAGCCAATCGTTATTTTATACTTAACACGTTGCATTTTTTAATAAGTAGGTGGAATACTCGACAGGCGTCGGGTGGACGTGTCTGAACCTCTTCTGGATATAGGCAAGTTAATAAAGTTAAAAGAATGAAAGTCAATCGTTATTTAAATACGATATAACGTTGCATTTTTTAATAAATGGGTGGAATACTCGACAGTCAGTAATAAAAGTACGACGGGGGGGGGGGGGGGGGGGGCGGCGTTGAGTCCAATAAGCGTACGGGGGGGGGGGGGGGGAGATTTGCCATTTATGAAAGTAGCACAGTGTAAATTTTCAGATCTGTACATAGAGTGCCACCAGTCCTCAATCGGTGAACGCTATGAACACCGACTGGGGTACACTTACAATCGAATTCTGTTTTATTTTATTTGGTGTACGCTTGTCATGAGAACGATATTACAATTTTAAATCTTGTGCATCAAACTCTAGCAACGGTTTTTGACAAATAATCTTAAACTTTGACACATGGAAGAGAATGTCTTAGAGAAGTTATTTTTTTCACGTTTCAGTCATTATTTGAGTTATTTTTTCACTTTACTGTGCATATACTTGACCATTTGGTGACTATTCTTTCAGACTCTGCACATAGGCCTAAATCGTAATCGTTAACAATGTTTTGCTGACATCTGGCAGTTATCTCCAAATTTCTGTATTTATTGTCGGCGTTTCACGTGCATCTAAATATGTAATTAATTTGCCTGCCAATACAACACCAATACTCTTGAGGTAAGTGGTATGATGCTTGACGGAAGCGTGGCTATCCCTGTGCTTACACAGCCAGTGCACCACAACTGGACAAAGGCCGTGGTATGTGCTTTCCGGTCGGTGGGAAAGTGGATATAAAAGATCCCTTGCTGCATTAGGGAAAATATAGCGCGTTCCCCCCCCCCCCCCCCCCCCGATTACTACGTGTCAGAATTACCAAATGTTTGACATCCAATAGCCGATGATTAATTAATATGCTCTAGTATTTCGTTAGAAAAAGAAAGAAAAAAGTTCGTATGCGGTGACTGTGGGAGATCATGTTTTAATTCAAACCTACGAATCTATATGCGTCTACGTCATCAAGAAAACGGTTTCTACAATCGCAAAATGTGTCCAAACAAATAATTTTCGTGCAAAGATAACTTAGCAGGGCATACGAACAGCCACTGAGTGAATGAATGTTTAACAACATCCCAGCACAAATATACATACCGGCCATTGGGTGTCAGAAAGGTAAGTATATGAACATATTTATACAATTATGTAAAATCATAGTGAGAAGAGCTGTGGAAACAATATAATACATAGAGGATATTTCATGTTTTTTTTGTCAAATATGATTTATATCTCAAGCGCGACTCGTGAGATATGATTGCAAACTTCACTCGATGAGATATAGATCATATTTGACACACAAAAACATGAAATTTTCTATTTATTATATAACTTTTGGCAATTTACCTTTATTTTTAAAATGCCAGCAGAAAGATAGTTCCGGCTTTCTTACAGAATGAATGAATGAATGTTTAACGACACCCCAGCACGAAAAATACATCGGCTATTGGCTGTCAAACTATGGTAATGGAAACAAATAAAGTGATGATCAACATCATCAACACAAAAATTCAAGATTTAAATAATAACAGTGTAAAGAACTGCAAAAATACAAATATCACACATAGATACTGACTTTTACTCAGTATTGCTGTATTGGCCATTCTCAAAGATAATGTTACACCCCTGCACCACGGTGAGGTTACAGCACGCGCAAGGGAAGATGTTATCGACTAACAGACTTTTTAACGACTGTAATTACATATCAAATACATTTTTCTGCATCACGCGCAGGGGTCTTTCTTACAGTGACGATAACACATTTTAGAGTGAAATATTCACTCTAAAATGTGTTATCGTCACTGAGTAACTGATATTTCATTAAATGTAATATAATAAAGTACAGACATCAAGCTAGGCATATTTTAAAAATTTTGTATAGATATGTGTTTTAAAAACATTAAAATCAAATCTGGGTGGAATTTAAATGATTCCAAAACATTTCTGTTGCCAAATACATCATTTCTCGTCGGATTCAAATGATTACACTTCACCAAAATGTGGCGCAGTCAATGTACACTGACAGTGTTCACACTGAGGGGGGGGGGGGGGGGGGGGGGGGTCCTTATTTAAACTAAATGAATGCATCAAATATGGGCGTGCGCTACAACCCTATGCCATGACATCAAATATGTATGGCCGATGCTGGCACGACACAAAACTACCCCATGCTTCCTGCAAGAGGACTGCCACTTTCCGCGACCGGACCGTCCCAATCATCTTGCCTAGTCGAAAAGATATTTTGGTTAAAGGTACATTCCTGAGTTTGCTGCACTGTAAGATATTTCCGACTAAAAAAATATTTCTACGATTAAACTTGCATATTTTCTGTTTAGAATATTAGTGTCTGTACATTCATGTGTTTCTGGTGGTCTTAATATTTGTAAGAAGCCCAAACTTGATTTTGTCTTCAAATAATTTCGTATTTACGAAAAAATACATATTTCAGGAAATAAAATGAAATTTAACCTAGAACAAATATTAGAACGATCAGAAACACGTTTAATATACAGCCGCTGATATTTTGAACAGAAAAATATATTTGGTATGTAATTACAATCGTTAAAAAAGTCTTTGTTAGTCGACAACATCTTAAATGTGCAGGAATGTTCCTTTAATATGACATTTAAAATCACTGTAGGGGACACCAACATTGACACAGGGGCAAGTACAAAGCAGAGTTTCCCTTAATGCCACCATTAAAAGATGCACTTTCTTATCACCATACCAACCAAAGGATGCTCCAATTGCATGTACTATATAACTTGGACACGAAAGTGAATCTGTAAAAATAATGTATTTTTTATGCACACGAATCCTTAATCTGTTCCAGGTCTTTAATGATTGCCCAGGTTTCAGCAGTAAAGATTGATGCTACAGAATTCCCACCCCGTGATCCGTCTGTGTAAACTGGGATGTATTCACGGTATCTCTTAGATTTCCATGAAAGTAAAGTTTAACATTGATTTTTTATCTTATCATCGGCTATTGGACGTCAAACATAATATGGTCATTCTGACACTGTATTTTTTTTGAGAGAAAACCCGCTGTCGGCACACAGGCTACTCTTTTACGACAGACAGCAAGGGATTTTTTATTTGCGCTTCCCACAGACAGGATAGCATAAACCATGGCCTTTGTTGAACCAGTTATGGATCACTGGTCTGTGCAAGTAGTTTACACCTACCGAGCCTTGCGGTGCACACTCAGGATTTGGAGTCGGTATCTGGATTAAAAATCCCATGCCTCGAACCTAGTACCTACCAGCATGTAAGACCGATGGCCTAACCACGACGCCGGTAGATTTCCATGCAATGTTGTTTATAAATAACTGCATCTGTGCGATCTTTCTTTTGATGCACAAGATCGGATACAATTTTCGGTGGCAAAATAAAAGATGACGGCGCTTTCAAAATGTTGCAAAAATCAATGTTGGAAACTGATAAAAACTGCTTAATGCGAAGACCAAATGCCAATACATCGATTTAATATTTGTAGCATACTGCAGAGAAAGCTTTGCACATATAGGAACATTCCCGACTTTGCTGCAATTTTTAACATGTTATCGACTAACAGAGACTTTTTGACGATTGTAATTACATATCAAATATATTTTTCTGCATACAATATTAGTGGCTGTATATTAAACGTGCTTTTGGTCGTTCTAATATTTGTACTAGGTTAAATTTCATTTTATTTCCTAAAATATATTTTATTCGTACGCACGAAATGATTTCAAATCAAAATCCAGTTTGGGCTTCTTACAAATATTAAGATGACCAGAAACACATTGAATATACAGACACTGATATTCTAAACAAGAAAATATATTTAATATGTAAGTTTAATCGTAGAAATATGTTATCTTACAATGCAGCAAACTCAGGAATGTCCCTTTAAGGCACGCCCATCTCTATCGAGTGAGAATCGGATAACGTAGATCCCACTCGTACCTTGAAAGACCTATTTGTTTTAAGAACTTTGAAAGTGAATACAGAGCATCAAAATTGATACATACTTAAACAGCATATACTTACGATACCAGTGCTTGCGACACGTGTACACCAACATTGATGTATAACGTACACTGTCGTAGATTTTATAGTGTTCAAATTGTTCTCTGAGGAAAGTTGGAACGGCATTATTGTCTTTACCTGTTACTACACAGTGGTCCAATAGTAAATGGCAAATTGCAGTGCATTTATTATAGACGACTTCATGGATTTGTTTTAGGACCAATATAGCACAGAGCAATAATAATAAAACAAATTTCATCGGTAGTCGCCCGTCGTTAACAGCAAAATAAATGGTTCATCAATCCAATTAAAATTAGCTCCACTATTACATGTGGATCTAACAGCAGCCAGTTGGAGCTCATGTCCACCAATCAAAACCTTACTTGCTGATTCATGCCAGTGATTTGAAAATATTCCGAATTATTCTGAGGGTATACGATATGTTTCATGTGAATTACGAATGCCTTATTTAGACCAGTAAAACTAATTCTTATCAGATTGCTAACAACACTGCGTAGTCTCCAATGTCCAGGTAACATTTCGTCTTGTAAATAATAATTTAAATATTGACCAGTCACACTTCGCCTTTTATAACGTTATTTGGGAGCATACAAATTCTAAAAATATCGGGCGAGTCTAGTTTAGTGGCCAAAGTACAGCGAACCATACCAATACGTACGGGATGGGTTATCAGTCTTCAATTTTACATTAAAAATTATTTATTTATTTATAAAAAATAAAAAATAAATAAAAAAAACTAAATCAGTCTTCAGTTTTACATTACAAATTATTTATTTTATAAAATAAAACATGTTTTAAGGCATTCGTAATTCACACGAAACATGTCGTATACCCTCAGGATAATTCGGAATATTTTCAAATTATTTTTAAATCACTGGCATGATTCTGCAAGTAAGGTTTTGTAATAGTGGAGCTAATTTTAGTTAGACTTGATGGTTTATGTTTGAACATTTGGCTTGTAATGTGACATACATCCGTATAAACTAATTTTCCTTACATGAATGAATGAATGTTTAACGACACCCCAGCACAAAAATACACATCGGCTATTGGGTGTTACAGATGGTAAGTGTATGAAAATATTTATATACTCTTCAAAAAAAAAGTAGGGGAACTCTAATCAGAATTTACAATTGCCAAAATTGTAAGGTGAATTAGCTGTGGGGAATGGTTATATGATAATATTTAATTAATTTGTCAAACATTACAACCTGTAGTTCAGTATTACAGTAGGTTTTATGACCACCAAAGATTTTGAAGGACGATTGGGGTCAGAAGCGAAATTTGAAAGTTGACAGGGTTTTTTTATCAGTAAATCGCAAATAGAAACAATAAAAATGACTAAAAACAAAACAGGGGCAACTGCGTGATGCATATACAAACTATGGAATGTGTTTAGGTGTGTTGATAAAGAGACCTGAACGTTCTTTACTAGGATGTCTGTCGTCAACATGTATCCTCGGTCTAATAGTTGATATTAACATTAATATTTCAGATTTCCCTACTTTTTTTGAAGAGTATATATAATTATGCAAAACCACAGTGTAAGGAGCTGTCGGGGAAAAGTATTATACAATACGTAAATCTAAGTAAGTATATTTTATAATTTTGTATAGAGGTCACAGTGTTTTAAAAACGTTACAATTACTTCTGGATGGAATTTCTCGTCGGCCTGAGATGACCACACTCCACCAAAAATGTGGCGCACAGTCAGTATACACTGACAATGTTCACACTGAGGAGGGGAGTACTTCTTTGAAATAAATGAATGCGTCAAATATGTATGGCCGATGCGGGCACGGCACAAGTATTAAATATGTTTTGGAAAAAAGTTTAGATATAAGCCAAATACTACACCAAAGTAAATTAACAAATTTACGTCTAGCATTGATGTGCCTTCACCGGCCTCGGTGGCGTCGTGGTCAGGCTGGTAGGTACTGGGTTCGGATCCCAGTCGAGGCGTGGGATTTTTAATCCAGATACCGACTCCAAACCCTGAGTGAGTGCTCCGCAAGGCTCAGTGGGTAGGTGTAAACCACTTGCACCGACCAGTGATCCATAACTGGTTCAACAAAGGCCATGGTTTGTGCTATCCTACTTGTGGGAAGCGCAAATAAAAGATCTCTTGCTGCCTGTCGTAAACGAGTAGCATATGTGGCGACAGTGGGTTTTCTCTAAAAAGCAGTGTCAGAATGGCCATATGTTTAACGTCCAATAGCCGATGATAAGATAAAAACTCAATGGCGCTCTAGTGGTGTCGTTAAATAAAACAAACTTTTTGATGTGCCTTCACTGACCGGTGTTCCAACATCGCTCGCACGGAGTGGTAATGCTAATATGAATAAACTGTATCCAGATTCAAGCATGTTCGTTTAATTGGGGGGGGGGGGGGGAGGAGGGCGCAGCCTGGTCTCTCCCTCCCCAACCTCACCCCACCCCTACAAAAATGGGAGCCCGTACGCCCATGAATACGACCATTAAATACATAACTTTATTGATCAACGCCAGGTTTAACGCGATAGAAAAGCTGTTTTAAAAATTCTCAGAAGGTATTATAATATTATGGTAGGTTGTCGACCAAATGTTGCAATTTGAAAAGCTTCTAACAGTGTCATTGACTTTTTGATATGTATACCCATGTGTTCGAGTCTGCACATCATCTTAGAATGTCTTTGTTGTTGAAAACTTTGAATGGAACATCGACTGTTTTTGATATGTATACCCATGTGTTCGAGTCTGCACATCATCTTAGAATGTGTTTGTTGTTGAAAACTTTGAATGGAACATCGACTGTTTTTGATATGTATACCCATGTGTTCGAGTCTGCACATCATCTTAGAATGTGTTTGTTGTTGAAAACTTTGAATGGAACATCGACTGTTTTTGATATGTATACCCATGTGTTCGAGTCTGCACATCATCTTAGAATGTGTTTGTTGTTGAAAACTTTGAATGGAACATCGACTGTTTTTGATATGTATACCCATGTGTTCGAGTCTGCACATCATCTTAGAATGTGTTTGTTGTTGAAAACTTTGAATGGAACATCGACTGTTTTTGATATGTATACCCATGTGTTCGAGTCTGCACATCATCTTAGAATGTGTTTGTTGTTGAAAACTTTGAATGGAACATCGACTGTTTTTGATATGTATACCCATGTGTTCGAGTCTGCACATCATCTTAGAATGTGTTTGTTGTTGAAAACTTTGAATGGAACATCGACTGTTTTTGATATGTATACCCATGTGTTCGAGTCTGCACATCATCTTAGAATGTGTTTGTTGTTGAAAACTTTGAATGGAACATCGACTGTTTTTGATATGTATACCCATGTGTTCGAGTCTGCACATCATCTTAGAATGTGTTTGTTGTTGAAAACTTTGAATGGAACATCGACTGTTTTTGATATGTATACCCATGTGTTCGAGTCTGCACATCATCTTAGAATGTGTTTGTTGTTGAAAACTTTGAATGGAACATCGACTGTTTTTGATATGTATACCCATGTGTTCGAGTCTGCACATCATCTTAGAATGTGTTTGTTGTTGAAAACTTTGAATGGAACATCGACTGTTTTTGATATGTATACCCATGTGTTCGAGTCTGCACATCATCTTAGAATGTGTTTGTTGTTGAAAACTTTGAATGGAACATCGACTGTTTTTGATATGTATACCCATGTGTTCGAGTCTGCACATCATCTTAGAATGTGTTTGTTGTTGAAAACTTTGAATGGAACATCGACTGTTTTTGATATGTATACCCATGTGTTCGAGTCTGCACATCATCTTAGAATGTGTTTGTTGTTGAAAACTTTGAATGGAACATCGACTGTTTTTGATATGTATACCCATGTGTTCGAGTCTGCACATCATCTTAGAATGTGTTTGTTGTTGAAAACTTTGAATGGAACATCGACTGTTTTTGATATGTATACCCATGTGTTCGAGTCTGCACATCATCTTAGAATGTGTTTGTTGTTGAAAACTTTGAATGGAACATCGACTGTTTTTGATATGTATACCCATGTGTTCGAGTCTGCACATCATCTTAGAATGTGTTTGTTGTTGAAAACTTTGAATGGAACATCGACTGTTTCTGCATTTTACGTCAGCGATAACATGATTCGATAGTTTCCGTATATTACGGGCGTTTCCGGAAACAACTGTTACAACAATACGATGACGTTTCAATGTGATTATAGACGTCAAAGTCGCTACACGTTCATTCTTCTGTATTTAGCTTAAATTCAGAAATATGTTAACGATGTTGCAATTTCACGTCTATGAGCATATTTAACGTGTACAAGAAAACATTAAAATACTTGGGAATGCATAAATAGCACATACAAATGGCGAAGCTGTCAGGATGGTTAGCTGTTATTTTAATCATGTTCTACAGAGTGGATATCACCAACTCAGGTCAGTGTCTTTATTATATATCTTAGTGAAACATCTTTAAAATATGTATTAGCACTTTTTAGTGGCACTGCGAGATTGCTGATGAGAATGAATGAATGTTTAACGACACCCCAGCACAAAAAATACACATCGGCTATTGGGTGTCGAAAAAGGTAGCCTATTGTCTGAACCAAATTGTTAACAACTATAAAAAATTACTCTCCTACCTTTAATTGCCGTTAGATTTCCTCCAAAGTTTGTCCAGACACAAATCGCAAAAAAAACCCACTACAAATATACAGATTCCACACACGAGACTGCAACGATGTCGCCGATATTGTCTTTGCTGAGATTGCATAGGGAAAAATACATACAGTTTTCTTCCGTCTGCCATATTGTTTGTTTATGGAATACTCTTCAAGTGGGGTGAAAGCCTCCCAAAGTCATTAAAATAATAATAATAACAAACAAAAAATAATAATATGACGTCATCACGTTTGCTTTTATATCATAACATGTTATGACGTTGTTACATTAAATCCTATCCTTTCACCCCTCTTGAAGAATATTCCATAAAAAGTCAAAATGGCAGCTGATACAAAATTACATGCTTTTTTCCCTATGCGCTCAGTGAAGTCGATATATAGATAACATGGTTAGCATCTGGTATGTGAAATCTGTGTCATTGTAATGGTTTTTTCAAGATTTGTGTCTGGACAAACTTTGGAGGAAATCTAACGGCAATTAAAGGTAGGAGAGTAATTTTTCGTAGTTGTTAAGAATTTGGTTCGGACAATAAGTATATGGAAATATTATTTATACAATTATGTAAAATCGCCGTGTAAATAGCTGTGGGGAAAAGTACAATATCAATGTAAGTGTAATATATTTTAAAACGTGTATATAGAAATCAGCAGGCCCGTACGCAGAAATTTATATTGGGGGGGGGTGCGTAATCGAGTTTGCTAGGGGGTTATGCCCCCCCCCCCCCCCAATTTTTTAAAATCTAGAATGCAGGAGATGCATTTTCTTGCATTCTGGCAAGTAAATTTTAAATTATTTCACATCGTCGGACTATTGAATTTTTTTTACCACTTCTACGGACGGACCTCGCCCCCCACCCCCTGCGTACCGGCCTGGATCAGTGTTTCAAGGGACATTCCTGAGTTTGCTGCAATTTTTAAGATGTTATCGCCTAACGAGACTTTTTGACGATTGTAATAACATATCAAATATATTTTTCTGCATAAACTATTAGTGGCTGCATATTAAACGTGTTTCTGATCGTTCTAATATTTGTACCAGGTTAAGTTTCATTTTAATTCCTAAAATATAACTTTTTCATACGTACGAAATTATTTGGAGACAAAACCCAGTTTGGGCTTCTTACAAATATTAAGACGACCAGAAACACATTGAATATACAGACACCGATATTCTAAACAAGAAAATATATTTAATATGTAAGTTTAATCGTAGAAATATTTTATTAGTCGGAAACATCTTATAATGCAGCAAACTCAGGAATGTCCCTTTAAAAAAACACATTCTGGGTGGAATTTAATTAAGATTACAAAATGTTGCTAAATATATCATTTATCGTCAGCTGATTGTACACCATCAAAATGTGGCACACAGTCAGTGTACACTGAGTATGTTCACATTGGTGAGGAGGGTCCTATTTTTTTATTAAAAAAAAATTAATGCGTTTATGTATGGCCGATGCGGGCGCGTCACAATACTAATTCATCCTTTCCATGCTGCCTGCAGGAAGACTGCCACTCTACAGGACTGGCTTTATTCTGATGGGGTGCGCGCCGGCCTATGCAAGAGACTCCCGATTCCGTAATTTCACATTTTTGTAAGTTGTGTTTATCAGTGTCACCGAAGTACGTAGATTCGTATTTGTTATGACTCACCGCACCTCGGAAATCAGTTTATAGCTAAGCTACATCCCGTCTTATGTTATTACTAAGTTTTCGACGACAGTCACTGTTGAACACTTTTCGCAACCTTGTTTTGGCTTCGTACACAATAAATATAGCATATCTTACCGTAATTTCACTTGAAATCCATATTCCGTAAAAGGTAAAGAAAAAATTGTAATAACACAAATTTCTTCAAACACATTCAGGTGCATTAGTAATGTTAAAAATAAATAAAAATAGAACTAATAAAAAATAAAAATCAATAGCAATTTTGCAATGGAATTTTTTCCAGCAAGAATGGAAACATCATGTACCCAGTTTATCAACTTTATAGTTATTGTAGTGACGTCATTGGAATACGCAAGTCATTCAAATTTAAATCGGCAATATCCGGCCAGACCATACACTAAAATTTCAAATTCCACAATTAAATGCTTTCTTAATTCATTGCAAGAATATTTTAAAACGATATGTAAGTCAATAATTACGAAAATGCCTCATAAACGTATTAAAACATCACTCCCGTAGAACACTGCCGGAAAGGACCGAGTAAAATTCTCGGTAAAAACATTTGCCTGTAAATAGCCGTGACGTCACGAAGGGAACGCGCTTCACAGAAACCTACCACGAAATGACTTTCAGCGCAAACGAAAGTGGGACCGACAGCGACTGCCAAGCTTGATCATGCGATTCTTCTTTCGATGATGAATAGTGTAGTAATGACGACTGGACTAATATTTGTGCAACACAACAAATAATGCTTTATCAGTTTGAACCTGGAACATCTTCCGACGAATCACCGGCCTGACAGATGACGATGAAAATGGTCGTGGAGGCAGCTGCTTACCACTAATTTACAACTTTTATTCTTGTTTTGTTCTTTAGCTTTTCGTGCGAATTATTTTCTACACTGTATGTTCTAATACTTGTGATGTAGTAGAAAAGACGATAAATAACTCTTGAATTCTACGAGTCAAGTGGACCCGATATCGGTAATTTTAAGAAATAAACAAAAACGACTTTTAGTCCGTCCCATCCATGAAGATGTTTTTTTTATGTGAATAATTTCAGTTTAGTTTGACGTAAAAAAAAAGAGTAAAAGTGTTTTGGAAATAACAAAACAATACTATTTTTTGTGTGCAGTTGTAAAAACAGTCTGCTCAGAAAGAAATAACTTATTTTAATTTAAAAAAATAAACAAAAACGACTTTTGGTCCGTCCCATCCATCTAGGAAGATGTTTTTTTGTGTGAATAATTTCAGTTTAGTTTGACGTAAAAAAAAAAGTAAAAGTGTTTTGGAAATAACAAAACAATACTATTTTTTTGTGTGCAGTTGTGAAAAACAGTCTGCTCAAAAATAAATAACTTATAGCACATTCCATAGTGTTTTGTTTTCTAAGATGCATACAAAATTAGCTTCTTCTCTTTTTTTACAAAAAAACCCTACATTTTTGTAGGATGGGACGGACTAGGCTATAGATACTTACTTGTCTGTACTTTATTGTTTTAATGTTCTCGAACTATAAAGAAAAATCTCACAAATGAACGAGATGCAAACGACAACAAATCGGATCTCGATGATTGCACGAACCGTGCATGAGAAAACAAACTGACCGGAGTTGAAAGCATAACGCAATTTGGGACATTGACGATATGCACCCCAAGGTAGTTTCAGTGAGGATGGCGTCGGCTTGTTGTCATTTGTTTTGTCGCAGAAAAATTGTTGGTACAGCATCTTTTTTAAAAGCCATAACACATGGTATTCCGATATCTCGCTAAAGCCGACAAGCCAGTTTGGACGAATCGAAACTATTGTCCAAACCAAATTGTTAACAACTACAAAAAATTACTCTCCCACCTTTAATTGCCGTTATATTTCCTCCAAAGTTTGTCCAGACACAAATCGCAAAAAACCCACTACAAATATAGAGATTCCACACACGAGACTGCAACGATGTCGCCGATATTGTCTTTGCTGAGATTGCATAGGGAAAAATACATACAGTTTTCTTCCGTCTGCCATATTGTTTGTTTATGGAATACTCTTCAAGAGGGGTGAAAGCCTCCAAAGTATGTGACACAAGTACTATGAAATCGATGATCTCTAGTGGTATCATTAAAATAATAATAATAAAAAAATAATATGACGTCATCACGTTTGCTTTTATATCATAACATGTTATGACGTTGTTAGATTAAGTCCTATCCTTTCACCCCTCTTGAAGAATATTCCATAAAAAGTCAAAATGGCAGCTGATACAAAATTACATGCTTTTTTCCCTATGCGCTCTCAGCGAAGTCGATATAGGTGACATGGTTATCATCTGGTATGTGGAATTTGTGTCATTGTAATGGGTTTTTTCAAGACTTGTGTCTGGACAAACTTTGGAGGATATCTAACAGCAATTAAAGGTAGGAGAGTAATTTTTCGTAGTTGTTAACAATTTGGTTCCGACAATAAAGTGTCTGCTGTTGCAACGGTCTCCGGCATTTTCTTCCTGTCCAGTATTTCCACGTTATTTTAATCAAATTCACACACAACTTTCTCACAGCAACATTACTAGGAAATGCGTGAAGACTAAATTTATCGGTTTTTGTATTGCTACAGCCGCCAACAACACGCCGTTTAAGCATAATAAACACAAAAGAAGCAATGAACAATGGCGCTGACTATCGAAAGGAGTTCCCTTCGTGACGTCACGGATCAAATCTTACGGAAATTCCCGAAACGAATTCAGCTGGTTCTGTTTTTTAGGGGAATATTTTTAAATGGAAAATATACAGGTATATAATTTTTTTTACATTTTTTTTTTTAATTTTCTAATATTAAATAATATCTTGATTGATATAGCTCAATACATCATACATCTGGCACAGCACTTTAAGCATATAGAACAGAAAATCCAATTATGTTTGGTGCATATATGACGACACACTCCGCATTGGTTTCACTACGCTGGCTTATCCAGGTCAAAAACAAAGCCTGTATTTCGAAAGTGGGACACTTTTGACGGGCTCCTACCGATCTCGTTTTCATTGGCTTATCACAAGTGTGGCATTCCCCAACAAAAGATCACGTGAGATTTCGCAATTTTCAAACAAATTTAACTGTCTTGATTGAGGGGTCGTCTCATATCTCTAAAACATATTTATATCCATAGAGGTATGGTACAACGCCTTTCCAGGGGTCGTGGGTGGGGGATTTGGCTTGAAATGTTGACAGTTGTTGGCATACGCGTTACGTGTATGTTATTTTTATACATGACTTGGACCTAATAAGATGTTTTTTTTAAATGAGCGGTCAGTCTAGGATCGATCCCCATCGGCGGGTATATAAAATACTATGGTATGTGATATCCTGTTTGTGGGATGGTACATATAAACGATCCCTTGCTGAAAAAAAATAATTGCGGGTTTCCAAGGCGCGTGTGCAGGGATTTCTACGGGGTTGGGGTTATAGACTGTGTTGAGCGAAGTTTATATGGGGCCATGCTCCCCCAGAAAATACACTTCATTTTTTTTTTAAGCTTGGGCAAGTAAAGGTTTCGACCTCCAATACCCTCCCCTTGCACATGCACCCGATTCCTCTCTAAGATTATATGTCAAAATTACCAAATGTTAGACATCCAACAGCAGATGGAAGGAAGGATAGGATATGTTTTATTTAACTACGCACTGAACACATTTCATTTATGGTTCTATGGGGTTGGATGATTACTAAATCAATATGCTCTAACTTTGATGTCGTTAAACACCCCCCCCCCCCCCCCCAACTTTACCCTTTCCAAACGAAATAATATTATTTGAATTTGTCGATTTTAACACGTAAAATTAAGAAGTGAAAACGTTCATTGTCTACTTTAGTATATTTTATTTTAAAAATATATACATGATTAATGTGTTACTAGTATACAAACTAAACTTTGAAAGTTTATAAAATATCAATTCTTAAATAGAAAGGTACGACTGTCGATGAACGAATGAATGAATGTTTAACGACACCACCAGCACAAAAATACACATGGGCTATTGGGTGTCACAAATGACAAGTATATGAAAATAGTATTTATATATATTTATGTAAAACCACAGTGTAAGGAGCTGTGGGTGAAAAGTATAATACAATACATAAAATCAAGGTAAGTACATTTTAAAATTTTGTATAGAAGTCAGTGTTTTAAAAGCTTTACAATTAAATCTGAATGGAATTTAAAAGATTCAAAAACATTTCTGTTGCCAAATATATAATTTCTCGTCAGCTTGAGGTGAACACACTCCACCAAAATGTGGCGCACAGTCAGAGTACACTGACAATGTTCACACTAAAAATAAATGAATGCAGCAAATATGTATGGCCGATGCGGGCACGGAGCAAGACTACTTCATCCTTCGTGCATCGCCTGTAGGATGACTGCCACTCTCCCAGGACTGGCTTGACAGAATGAAGCTTGTTCGCAACCGCACCGTCCCAATCATCTTGCTAAAATCGAAAAAAATATATTGGTTAATATGAAATTTATAATCACTGTAGGGGACACCAACATGGACACGGGGCAAGTTCACAGTAGACTTGGCTGCAACATCTGCCTTTTCGTTACCCTTAATGCTAATATGGCTGGGTACCCAACAAAATATAACATCTTTATTGGCAATTGATAAAAAGGCACATTTTCGTATCACCATTCTAACTAACGGGTGCTCCCAATTTCATATACTGTAGAGCTTGGAGACACGAAAGTGAGTGTGAAAATAATATATTTGGATGCACATGAATCCTTAATCTGTTCCAGGGCTTTAATGATTGCTCAGGTTTCAGCAGTAAAGATTGATGCTGAATCGGGCAATTTCATGGAAATTATTGCGTCTGATGGGAAAACTGTAGCACAAGGCACCGAATTCCCATCCCGTGATCCGTCTGTGTAAACAGGAATGTAATCACGGTACCTCTCTTGGATTTCCATAAAATGCTGTTTATAAATAACTGCATCTGTGCGATCCTTTTTTAGATGCACAAGATCGAATACAATTTTTGGTGGTTTGATACACCAAGGTGGCGAAATAAAATATGAAGACGTTTCCAAAATGTCTGTTAAATCAATATTTGAAACAGATAAAAACTGCTTAATGCGAAGACCAAATGTTCGAATCGCATTCGGTTTCGCATCAAATAACTTCATATATTTATTATTATCAAACACCGCATTGTGTGCAGGATGTTTTGGCATTGATTTAATCTTTGTAGCATACTGCAGAGAAAGCTTGCACGTCTAGCACCCAAACTAGGTTCGTGTGCATCGACGTACAAGCTCTCCACAGATGTTTTGAAAGCACCAAGACAAAACCTAAGTCCCTGGTTGTGTATAGCATCTAGCATCTGCAAGTAAGACTTACGTGCTGACCCATACACAATGCACCCATGATCAAGTTTAGACCGAACTAAAGATCTATAAAGTCAGAGCATAACCTTTAGATCTGCTCCCCATTCAGTCTTGCCAATAACTTTTAAGATATTGAGGGTCTTTAAGCCCTTTTTTACATACTGTAAATGAGGAACAAAAGATAGCCCCCAGAAATTTGGTCTCCTCCACAACTGGAACCGGAGTTTTGTGGATCTAAATGGTGACCTCGTTTTTGGCAGATATGCATACAGACTGTTTTGATATTGTCAGTTCCCATTGTTGAAGTTTATTGAAACAAAGCTGCAACTGACGTTCAATGATACTCATACTGGACGACCTGTAGCAAATCTGAAAATCGTCGACATATAACGAGCGATCAACGCCAGGTTTTAAACACTGGGTGATGCTGTTAAAGGGACATTCCTTACTTTGCTGCATTGCAAGATGTTTCCGACTAATAAAATATTTCTACGGTTAAACTTACATATTAAATATATTTTCTTGTTTAGAATATCAGTGTCTGTATTTCCTATTCATTTCTGGTCGTCTTAATATTTGTAAGAAGCCCAAACTGGATTTTGTCTTCAAATAATTTCGTACGTACGAAAAAAGTATATTTTAGGAAATAAATGAAATTTAACGTAGTACAAATATTAGACCGATTAGAAACACGTTTACTATACATCCACTAATGTTTTATGCAGAAAAATATATTTGATATGTAAATAAGTCTCTGCTAGTCGATAATCTTAAAAATTGCAGCAAACTCGGAATGTCCCTTTAATTTTCACGGAAATTAAAGTTACTGACAGGATGCTACCTTGAGACGCACCCATCTCTTGTGAGTGAAAATCGGATAACGTAGATCCCACTCGTACTTTGAAAGACCTATTCTGTAAGAAATTTGAGATAAAGTCAGGTACACGACCTCTTAAGCCCATGCCATGGAGGTCTTTCAAAATCCCATACTTCCACGTGGTATCATAAGCTTTCTCGAGGTCAAAAAAGACCGATACCAAATGCTGATTATGGATAAAAGCATCCCTACAAAACGTTTCAAATGTTAAAAAGCAATTTGTGAGACTCGAGATACCAGACAAGTCTATGGTTTATCATTCTTTCCATGGCTTTACAAATGCAACTTGTCAAAGCAATAGGGCGATAACTGGTAGGATTTGTTGGATCCTTACCAGGCTTAAAAATCAAACCGGTTTTAAAGAAAGAATCTAGTACCGTATCCTCAACCGAACGTTCTTCGTAGAGCGCAAGATTTCTCTTTTAATTTTTTGAGATGAACCCTACAATTTGAAATCGGCAAACGCACGTGTTAATTGAAAGTGACAACAGGCTGTCGTCTGTGCTTTGCCGAACTATGGCGGCACAGGCGACGAATCAAGTTATACTTTTGACGATATTATATTCAATGTGTTTCTGGTCGTCTTAATATTTGTAAGAAGCCCAAACTGCATTTTGTCTTCAAATAATTTCGTACGTAAGAAAAAATCTTTTTTTCAGGAAATAAAATGAAATTTAACCTAGTACAATTATTGGAACGACCAGAAACACGTTTAATATACAGCCACTAATATTTTATGCAGAAAAATATATTTGATATGTAATTATAGTCGTCATAAAGTATCTGTTAGTCAATAACATCTTAAAAACTCGGGAATGTCCCTTTAATGGTAAGTCTTATGGCTGTATTTGTTCCCAATCTGATTAAAATTAGCTCTACTGGTATATGCCAGTAGATCTAACAGCAATGCGTGGACTCCCATGTCCAGGTGACATTTCATCTATAAATAACAATTTAAATATCGACCTTTGTTTAAATTTTATAGCGTGATTCGGAAGTATACAAATTCTAAAAATATCGGGCGAGACTATTTATGCAATAGGCGAACTTGTTGGTCTGTTTCAACATTGAAAACACAGGGGGAAAAGTGCAGTAATAAACTCTGGATTGTATACTGGTATAAACAGATTCTATGGCTATACCATCACGGTTTTTTTTTCGTCTTGAAACGAATTTTATATAAAATGTTAAACTGAAATTAGTTTCTGGCATACTTCGTTCATAATTCACCCGAATCATTTCGTATACCCTCGGCATAATCCCGAATGTTTTCAATTTTTAAAAATATCACTGGCATGATACTGCAAGTAAGGTTTTGATTGGTCTAGTGAAAGGTCAGCTGGACATGAGTTCCAACGGGCTGCTGTTAGATCCACTTGTAATAGTAGAGCCAATTTTAATTAGATTGTATTTTTTCCATGCTATTTGTAATTTTGTGCATTGACCTTTTGGGACATGAGTGTATAGCGCAAGAGACAGCCGGGGTGAATCGGTTAATGAACCACCTGTTCGGACCGGTATTACAGCCAGATGCGGTCATATAGAAAAAAAACTGAGACGGAAATGTTTTGAATTTTGAGTTTGCTGCATTGTAAGATGTTTCCGACTTATAAAATATTTCTACGATTAAACTTACATATTAAACATGTTCTTGTTCTTGTTTAGAATATCGTGTCTGTATATTCAATATGTTTCTGGTCGTCTTAATGTTTGTAAGAAGCCCAAACTGGATTTTGTCTTCAAATAATTTTGGAAATAAAATGAAATTTAACCTAGTACAAATATTAGAACGATTAGAAACACGATTAATATACACCCACTAATATATTTGATATGTAATTATAATCGTTAAAAACGTCTTTGTGAGTCCATAACATCTTAAAAGGTGCAGCAAACTCAGTAATGTCCCTTTAAACATTCATTAATTCATTCAAAACAGCCATGGCAGCAGGCGTAGCCAGTTGATTGAGCTTGTATTTTGTATCGGTGAACTAGAGACGGTAATGTTCGCGCAAACTATTGTGTCAGATATTATTCGTAGTAGACCACTCGCCTGACGTGTGATGGGTCTTCGGATCGATTGTCCTTGTAGGACTAGTGTGTTTTTCTTCTCTTAACTCTTGTAACCAACTTACAAATAATCATCATGTTAGACACTAAATAGCAGAAGAATGTACCGTGTAATTAGATATGGCTTTTTTGTGGATCCATTCAAATGATTTTTTTTTTCTCGTTCCAACCAGGACTGGCGGGGGCAAGGGGGCATGTGCCCCCCCCCCCCCCCCCCCCCACACTTTTCAGATATTTTGCTTTATAATAGTGTAAAAGTTTGTAAATATAAAAGTTCCCCCACTTTTTGGCACATTCCTACGTCACTGACCAGTGCACCACAACTAGTCAAAGACCGTGGTATGTGCTTTCCTGTCTGAGAAAATGCATATAAAAGATCCCTTGGTGCATTAAGAAAAATGTAGCGGGTTTCCTCTGATGGCAACGTGTCAGAATTACCAAATGTTTGACACCAATAGCCGATAATTAATTAATAAATGTGTTCTAGTGGTGTCATTAAACAAAACAAACTTTAATATGGCGTTCTGTTCTTCGAGGTATTGTCGGGCTTTAGAAACTACAGACACGGTAAAAACAGGCATCGAAATACATCTGGTAACCCATGTGCAAGGTTTCCACAAAATACAGACCTGGTTACCACAATCTAATTAAAATTAGCTCCCCTGGTTAATTACTATTACCTGTGGATCTAACAGCACCCCGTTGGAGCCCATGTCCAGTTGACCGTTCATTCGACCAATGAAAACCTTACTTGCAAAATCATGTCAGTGATTTGAAAAGAATTTGAAAACATTCGGGATTATGCCGAGGGTATACGAAATGATTCAGGTGAATTACGAATTATGCCGGAAACTAATTTCAATATAAAATTTTATATAAAATTCGTTTTAAAAAAAAGAAATGTTTTATTTAATGACGCACTCATCACATTTTATTTACGGTTATATGACATCAGACATATGGTTAAGGACCACACAGATTTTGAGAGGAAACCCGCTGTCGCTACTTCATGGGCTACTCTTTCCGATTAGCAGCAAGGGATCTTTTATTTGCGCTTCCCACAGGCAGGATAGCACAAACCATGGCCTTTGTTGAACCAGTTATGGATCACTGGTCGGTGCAAATGCTTTACACCTACCCACTGAGCCTTGCGGAGCACTCACTCAGGGTTTGGAGCCGGTATCTGGATTTTAAAAAAATTGTTTCAAGACGAAAAACCCCAAAACGTGCTGGTATAGCCATAAAATCTGTTTATACTAGTATACAATCCAGAGTTTATTACTGCACTTTTCCTCTGTTTTTTAATGTTGAAATAGACCAACAAGTTCGCCTATTGCATAAATAGTCTCGCCCGATTTTTTAGAATTTGTATGCTCCCGAATAACGCTATAAAAGGCGAAGTGTACTTAGTCGATATTTAAATTATTTATAGATGAAATGTCACCTGGACATGGGAGTCCACGCAATGCTGTTACATCTACTGGTAGGCCAATAGAGCTAATTTTAATCAGATTGTGGTTACCATATATTTATGTTTCCATTATTACTATAGAATACCCCCACAGACACTCATATTTTAGTTATTCATTCATACCACTTTTCTCACTGTATTTGTATCTAAATCACACTCAGTTGATCAAAATTAAGTAGTATAAGTTTGTGTAATGTCGTGCTGGGCTGTCGTTAAACATCTATTCTCTTCTATTTTGGTTTAATAAGATTTTGTTAGGATTTGCATGAAACGTGGTATCGGGTAACATGAACGACATTTCTGAACTTATTTCGATCCTGGGCAAAAAAAACTAAATGTCAGTGGGGGAAAATATACTCCCTCTTGTAAAGAAAAAACAAATCCTACTGCTGACTAATCTGCACTAAAATCGTCAGCTGATCAAGTTATAGCCGATTTTCAACATCTCTTACACACTGCCAGCTGCGATTTCATTTTACCGAACAATGCCATTGTTTAGCTTCTTGTATTCATGCTAGTGGTAAGATGAGATATCACGACAGTATTATATACCTAATTATCGACAATAGAATACGTCTAGGTCGGCTCCTGTGGGTGGTGTAAACATGCCATTGCACACAGTCCCTGGTGGTTGGAATGAATGGATGTTTAATGACACCCCAGCACAAAAATAGAGTTGGCTATTGGGTATCCAAATAAAGGTTGGAAGTCCTCCTAAAGGCGGTGCAGCGATTTTTAAATGGTCTTGTGTCCTGTTCGCTATTTATTTGTTTAAAAATAAAATAAAAGTACAATTTTCCTCAGTATTTTGAAGGCGACGGGAAAAAAACATTTGTAAGAGAAATGTACTGAAGTCTTAAAATTCCAGACATAATAGAAATATGCGTAAATTAATATTTGTACTCCATTGTATTTCCCTCCCACAGCTCTGTAATGTGTTCTTATAAACAGTTATCTACTTTCTGTTTTTAATGTAAATGAAAACATGATATATAAATTACCCTTCTTTTGAACCCAACAGTCAAACGTTGCTTATTTAAAAAAAAAAAAAAAAAATCCATTCCTTAAATGCAGCAATTGGTATCAAGAATGGTGAGTACACTGGATTTTTTTTACATAAATTATATAAATAATATTTCCTTTTCTGACACCGAATAGCGGATGTGTATTTTTGTACTGGGGTGTCATTAAACATTAGTTCATTCGAGACCCCAGCACAAAAATGCCGGTTACCTTAATATTCCATGGTCAGAACACATGTCGTGGAAAACTTACATGTGCTCGTTGTGGTCTGTTTGACCATGACAGCAAGACATGTAAGAACGATATACTTTGTCTCAACTGCAAGGCAACCACTGTGCATACTCGCAAGTGTCCGCGGTGGAAGCTGGAAAAAAGAGTTCAACAGGTAAAGGTACAAAATAAACTGTCCTTCACGGATGTCAGGAGGTTGGTGGAGACAGTAACACCGACAGTGGCTGACAAGTCATATGCAGATGCTGCCAAAGTCGCCACTAAAAGTGTTGCGGTCAACACAGACCTCACCTGGCACTGTGACGAAGCCAAGTACAAAAAACTGTCTGACATTAAGAGGGCACAAAAACAAGTGCAGAAAGCAGCACACAAAGAAAAATTTACTCTCCAGCACAAAGAAATTGAAACCCAAGTGTCAATGGATTCTAAGAATCCCCCAAATAGGTCGAGCACTAGTCTCCCTAAGACAGGCAGTGACAAAGAAATCCCCAAAGAAAGCTACCGAAGTACTGTCTGGTAGGCTGAAAAAGATCGAACTACGTTCGGTCCCGAACAGCAATATTTATGAAACGTTGGCTGATATCGGTGATGATTATATGGAGATTTCATCCCTAGAGCATTGCCGATCACAAAGACCACCAGCAAAGCCAAAGATAAAGCCCATACATCCTCCCGATGGAAAATAAAGTTATTCTGATGAATTAAGTCTTCTAATTCAAAATTATAATCCTCTTGCAGTGTGTCATCAGGAAAATCTTCCTGAAGGATACTGACAGTATTAACATCAGAGGATTTAATCTCTACCATAAATGTCAAGAAACTGAAAATAGAGCGTCTGGGGGAGTTTCCATTATTGTAAATGAAAACATTCCCCAAAGTGAAGTCTTACTAAAGTCAAATTTACAAGCTGTGGCTGTAAAGGTCACGGCTCTCTGTTCAGTTTATTTACCCTCTCAAACAATTACAATTTTAACACCAGGGACTTTCAAGGTCTTCTTCATCAACTCCCTACTACCTTTATTATCATGCGAGATTTTAATGCTCACCACACTTTGTGGGGATGCGATGACATAAATACTACAGGTAAACAATTAGAAGACTTAATTTTCAAAAATGACTTAATATTACTTTATGATAAAAGTCATATATACTTTAATCCTGCAAGTGGTTCTTTCACATCCATTGATTTAACCCTTTGTAGTCCGTCACTTTGTCTTGATTTCTCCTGGAAAGTTTGTCCAGACCCTTGTGGAAGTGACCATTTTCCAATTATCTTGGAGAATGATGGACCTCTATCACTTGAAAGGGTTCAGAGATGGAAGTTGACAGGGGCAAACTGGGATCAATTTCGGCATCTATGCAGCACTCGACTGCAACAAACTGCCATGAATGGTGCCGATGATCCTATGTCTTTGTTCACCTCCATCCTGAAAGATATTACAGAGGAAACTATTCCTAAGACTTCGGCAGTACCGAAGCGTTTCAATAAACCATGGTTCAATGAGACATGCAAAGATGCAATCAAAGAGAAAAACAGGACTCGAGAAGTTCAAACGCGAACCTACCGGGGATAATTTGACTAATTATCGTATTGCTCGCGCAAATGCGCGTTAAGCTATCAGACAAGAGTAAGAAATCATCTTGGAGAAATTATGTTTCCAAGTTGACTTCTCAAACATCTGTGAAATGTCTGGAAGAGGATACGTAAAATCAAGGGAAAAGAATCCAATAATACAGTTCGCCATTTGTCTGTCAATGACACGGATGTGACGTCTCATCGTGACATTGCCAATGCTTTTGCAGACAATTTCTCTCAAAACTCTTCTTCTTCTTTCAGTACAGATGCTTTTACATCTGTCAGAAATAAAGCTGAAAAGCAACCTATTAACTTTTCATCTGAAAATGCTGAAGTATACAACAGGCACTTCTCTTCGGAGGAGTTGCAGGACGCTCTACGTAGAGCCCATGCTACTTCAGTAGGACCAGATGAAATACATTATCAACTCTTAAAACACTTACCTGAATCATCTTAATGGTTCTATTAAATATCTTTAACAAAATCTGGATTTCTGGTGACTTTCCTTCTGACTGGAGAAAAGCCATTGTCATTCCTATTCCTAAGCCTGGTAAGGATCCAACAAATCCCACCAGTTATCGCCCTATTGCTTTGACAAGTTGCATTTGTAAAACCATGGAAAGAATGATCAACCGTAGACTTGTCTGGTATCTTGAGTCCCACACATTGCTTACTAACATGCAATGTGGGTTCAGGACTAGATGTAGCACGGTTGATCATCTTGTTAGATTTGAAATGCTTTTATCCATAACCAGCATTTGGTATCGGTCTTTTTTGACCTCGAGAAAGCTTATGATACCACGTGGAAGTAAGGGATTTTGAAAGACCTCCATGGCATTGGCTTAAGAGGCCGTATGCCTGACTTTATCTCAAATTTCTTACAGAATAGGTCTTTCAAGGTACGAGTGAGATCTACGTTATCCGATTCTCACTGCCAAGAGATGTGTGTGCCTCAAGGTAGCATCCTGTCAGTAACTTTATTTTCCGTGAAAATTAACAGCATCACCCAGTGTTTAAAACCTGGCGTTGATAGCTCGTTATATGTCGACGATTTTTAGATTTGCTACAGTATGAGTATCATTGAACGTCAGTTGCAGCTTTGTTTGAATAAACTTCAACAATGGGCAACTGACAATGGATTTCGATTCTCAAAGTCAAAAACCGTCTGCATGCATATCTGCCAGAAAAGAGGTCACCATTTAGATCCTCAGCTGTTCTGGACAAAACTTCGGTTCCAGTTGTGGAGACCAAATTTCTGGGGGTTATTTTTGACAGGAGGCTATCTTTTGTTCCTAATTTACAGTATGTGAAAAAGAAGGTCTTAAAGGCCCTCAATATCTTAAAAGTTATTGGCAAGACTGAATGGGGAGCAGATCGAAAGGTTATGCTCCGACTCTATAGATCTTTAGTTCGGTCTAAACTTGATTATGGGTGTACTGTGTATGGGTCAGCATGTAAGTCTTACTTGCAAATGCTAGATCCTATACACAACCAGGGCTTTAGGCTTTGTCTTGGTGCTTTCAAAACATCTGCGGAGAGCTTGTACGTCGATGCACACGAACCTAGTTTGGGTGCTAGACGTGCAAAGCTTTCTCTGCAGTATGGTACAAAGATTAAGTCAATGCCAAAACATCCCGCACACAATGCGGTGTTTGATAATAAATGTATGGAATGTTATTTGATGCGAAACCGAATGCGATTCGAACATTTGGTCTTCGCATTAAGCAGTTGTTTTCAGATTCCAACATTGATTTAACATACATTTTGGAAACGCCTTCATATTTTATTTTGCCACCTTGGTGTATCAAACCACCAAAATTTGTATTCGATCTTGTGCATCTAAAAAAAGATCGCACAGATGCAGTTATTTATAAAAAAAACATTTCATGTAAATCCAAGAGCGGTACTGTGATTACATTCCTGTTTACACAGTCAGATCACGGGATGGGAATTCTGTGGCTTGTACTACAGTTTTTCCATCAGACGCCATAATTTCCATGAGATTGCCCGATTCATCATCAATCTTTACTGCTGAAATTTGGGCAATCATTAAAGCCCTGGAACAGATTAAGGATTCATGTGCATCCAAGTATATTATTTTTACAGACTCATTTTCGTGTCTCTAAGCTCTACAGTACATGAAATTGGAGCATCCCTTAGTTGGGATGGTGATACGAAAGTGTGTCTTTTTATCAATTGCCAATAAAGATGTTATATTTTGTTCGGTACCCAGCCCATGTTGGTGTCCCCTACAGTGATTTTAAATTTCATATTAACCAATATATCTTTTTGACTTGGCAAGATGATTGGGACGATGCGGTTGCGAATAAGCTTCATTCTGTCAAGGCAGTCCTGGGAGAATGGCAGTCATCCTACAGGCGATGGAAGGACGAAGTAGTCTTATGCCGTGCCCGCATCGGCCATACATATCTGACGCATTCATTTATTTTAAAGGAGGATATACTTAACTTGATTTTATATATTGTATTATACTCCCACCCCCTCCCCACAGCTCATTACACTGTGGTTTTACATAAATATATATAAATAATATGTTCATATACTTACCATTTGTGACACCCAATAGCCGATATATATTTTTGTGCTGGGGTGTCGTTAAACAAACATCCATTCATTCGCAGATTAGGACTAATGGTCGTCAAACTATGATAGTCTGTAAGAGGATCATCACTCCCAGGACTGGCTTGAGCAAATTCTTTAATCGCACTGTTGCAATCATCGTGCCAAGTCGGAAAGGTGTTTAATCACTAGCATGGGACAACGTCGAAGCCTTTCCATTGCTCATAATGCAAACGTAGCCGTGTACCGAACAATCAGTGAATGAATGTTTAAAGACAGTATTGACAATGGATAAAAATGCTTACTAGTCCAAGAGAATTGCCGTGTCGTTTAAAAAAAAAATTGAATTTTTAGTTTGTCTTTTTTTATTAAGCTAAGTAAATAATACTATACATGGAGAATGGTTTATTCAAATTAATATATCTGTTTAGCGTCACGAAACGTGGTTATACGACAAAATGTCAACTTTGAGAGTATATATTTGTAAAAAGAAATAAAACAAAAAGAAGAGAAGACACTTTTATTATATAACTTTTCATTTGACCAATCAAAACACTGCTCACATACATTTTACAGCACTAAAGGTATATACGATTTTGTCAATAAGAGAACAACATGATGAATCATGGAGTCTTTTTCTGTATGCCAGTAAGTCGTTAAAATAATAATAAAATCAGACAGGTGTGCATCCAACGCTGGAGTACCCTTTAATTATTCCAAATTTTGTAATGAGCAAGGAATTTAATTTTCAACTATTTAATTTGTGTTCAATATCTGTGATATTTGTATTTTTTCACAGTTCTTTACACTGGTTTTATTTAAATCTTGAATTTTTATATTGATGTTGATCATCACCTTATTTGTTTGCATTACCATAGTTTGACATCCAATAGCCAATGTATTTTTCGTGCTGGGGTGTCGTTAAACATTCATTCATTCATTCATACATTCAAACTTTGGTACACTGGCTGAAAAAACAGTTACATACTTATATCATATTGTTTTCAAAACACAACCAGGGGCTTTGTCTTGGTGCTTTTAGAATATCTGCAAAGAACCCTTACGTTGATACACACACGTTACTTGGGTGCTAGACGTGCAAAGCTTTTCCTGCAGTATTAAATCATTACTAAAACATCCTACACACAATGCGATGCTTGATAACAAATACATGAGGTTGTTTAATTCAAGGCCGAATGCTATTCTTAAGCGGTTTTTTTGTCCGATTCCATCATTGATTTAACAGACACTTTGGAAACTCTATATTTTGTTTTACCACTTTGCTGTATCAAACCACTTAAAATTGTTTTTGATTTTGCGCACCCAAAGCTGTTGTTGTGTATAAACAATATTCCACGGACACTGAAGACCGGTACCGTGATAAACATTCCTGTTTAGGGACGCTCCATAAATATCGATGTGCTTCACAATCCGAACAATGTTCGGAAGGGGGAGGGGGTAAAAGCCATGTTCGGATTGCTTTTCAGGTAAAACATCGGTCCATCGAAGGTCAATGTTTCTTACAATTCGAAACAACGGGGAGGGGGTAAAAGCCATGTTCTGATTGCTTTTCAGGCCATAACATCGGTATTTTGGGGGCTAGTTTTTGCCAGTAAATATGTAAAGCCAACACATATAATCTGTTAATAAAAGTCATCTTGTAGTACACATTATATCAATGTTTTTATGTTAGGATTAGGGGAGGGGGTCAAACCCAATCCTAACATTGTTAGGATTATGAAAACCATTGACATTTATGGACCGTCCCTTATACAGACGGACTATGGGATGGGAATTATGTGGCTTGTTCTACCATTTTTCCCATAAGACACAATAACTTCCACGAGACTGCCTGATTCAGCATAAATCTTTAGTCTGAAGTTTGGGCTGTCATTAAAGCCTTGGAACAAATAAAGGATTCAATTACATATAGATTTATAATTTTCACAGATTAATTTTCATGTCTTCATGCTTTACGTAATATGAAGATGGAAGATCTCTTTAACGTTGTATGCAAGTTCAAGGTGTTCAACTTGCGCATTCAAAGCAAGATGTTATAGGCGCAAATGTTGACAACTGCCAACTCTTCCGTCCATTGAATACGTATGCAGCTTGAAAGATGTGTCAAACTGAATCTGCGCCTTTGGACAACAAACACTTTTTGTAGACTAATCTTCGAACAGAGCACAAGCGCGTACGGACTGCGGCAACATTTCTATTCAAATTATACGAAATCTGATCACAATAATGTATCTTCTGCAGTTTTAATTGTTTGCAAAACAATAAGTATGTTGTCACTCTTGTCAGTTACTTTGAGGCATGGGGATGGCGGGACGTAGGCCCGCGGTTGGTCTACGATCGATTCCCATCGATTGGCCCATTGGGCTATTTCTCTCTTGTCGGTGCACCACCACTAGCATATTAAAGGCCGTGATTTGTGCTATCTTGTCTGTGGGATGGTGCATATAAACGATCTCTTGCTACTAATGAAAAAGAAAATGTAGCGAGTTTCCTCTTTTAAGGCTTTATGTCGTATCCAATAGCGAATGATTAATTAATCAATAAGCTCTAGTGGTTTCGTTAAACAATGCAAAATTTAACTCTAGAACACGGGGAACATTTTTGTTTTAAAAGGACATTCCTGACTTTGCTGCATTGTATGATGTTTCCGAATAATAAAATATTTCGACGATTAAACTTACATATTAAATATATTTGCTTGTTGAGTATGTCAGTGTCTGCATGTTCAATGTGTTTCTGATCGTCTTAATATTTGTAAGAAGCTCAAACTGGATTTTATCTTCAAACAATTTCGTACGTACGAAAAACACATATTTTAGGAACTATAATGAAATTTAACCTAGTACAAATATTAGAACGATCAGAAACACGTTTAATATACAGCCACTAATATTTTATGCAGAAAAATATATTTGATATGTAATTACAATCGTTAAAATGTTACAGCAAACTCAGGAATGTCCCTTTAATTTTTTAATTTTTTTAGCAACAGTCGCTAATCAGTTTGGAAATGGATACGCAATTATTAATTTTGTGTAGTGGTTTTCTTTAATGTTTAAGTACGGTGATTGTAACAAAATATGAACATTTGATGTTACACAACTTTTATAACATTTATGCATTACCCAGTAGCCACAAAGAACAATTCAAATTCAGGTACACTCGGGTACATCATGTGTCTTTCAATCATATCAGAGTTTGATGAAGACTCGCACACGTTTGGTTTTTTGGAAAAAACTATCCCCAGAGGGTGGGAACGCTTCCCATATGGCTCGACACGTATGGAAAAGAAAATATTTATGGCAGCTTGGAATTTGACGAAGACTCGCTCAGGTTGGTGTCTTACAGAGGCTTAGATTGCTTACGTGTACGCGTGCGGCTACGGGTACGTGTGATGATGAACTTTGGTGTTTGACGTCACGTGTTATTCCTACAAGTTACACGTAGGCTAAACCTTCTAGAGTCGAGTTTACAAACTACAAACTTCTAGAGAATAAATCTTTAATGTGTATTATTTCTCTTCTAAAATTATATGTTATTAATAATTAAATATATTCTGTATTTTGTTACATTGATTTAACTAAGAATAGTTCAATTAAGCATTTTAAATCGCGTTTGAAAACGTGTGTCAACTTTCATTTATGAAAATAATGGCGATTACATAATCATCATGCGTTCAGTCTAAAGTATATTTATAGGTCATGGTACAGCGTGTATTTGTGTTATAAGGGTAAACTTTGTATACTCAAGTACCGTGTATATAAGCATATAGTTGCCCGATTAAAATACTATTATTATATACACTGTTGGAGGCGGGGGCAGGGAGTGCTCGCCACTTGGTAGCAGTAAATTTGGTTTATATATCTATATATATATATATGTATGTGTGTGTGTGTGTGTGTGTGTATGTACGCCCGTGATACAACAGTGGGCAGATCCAGAAGATGCACCTAACCCGTCCACCTCCACCCATTTTAAATAAATAAATAATAATAATAAAACAACTTTGAATTTTTATTTTGTTAATTTATTTTTATTATTATGGTGCACTTCTATATTAGGGTTGTGCACCTCCGCCACATTTGGATCCGCACCGGATTTTAAATGCCTTGACTGTAGTTAGCAATACATAAATATACGTGTTTGTGTGTACACACACACAGCGAGAGAGACTGGTTGTTCATAGCAACTTTTTTTCTTTTTTTTTAAAGGGTAAAACTTTTTATTTGCAGATGATGACAGTGACAAACGACACCCCAGCAAAAAAGACAAGATGGAATACTGATATATTAATATATCTAAGGAAAAGAATACAAAAAACAAATTGGAAATGAAACATGAGGAACTGGAAAAAAACAGAAAAAATTAATACTAAATTTTATTTAGAAATTCAGGAACGTTTCCAAAAAATGGAACTAGAGAAGCAGCAGTCGACGCTGATGATGGAACTCATAAAACAATTGAACAAGAAAAAGAGTCAATATCTTATTGCATCTTAATTACAAGACATGGATAAAGTTACGCTTGCCAAACGTTGAAATTATTTTGATCTGGTATATATTATTATAAATAATTTCAGTTACTTTTTAACATATTTAAAGTTCAAGATATTGTTCAATTGTTGGTGGGCTCACTCCAGAGAATGTAGTTTCACTGCCATACAAGCAAGTCTGGCAATTAGTTAAAGGGACATTTCAGAGTTTGCTGCAATTTTCAAGATGTTATCGACTAACAGAGACTTTTTAACGATTGTAATTACATATCAAATATATTTTTCTGCATAAAATATTAGTGGCTGTATAGTAAACGTGTTTCTGATCATTCTATATTTTTACTAGGTTAAATTTCATTATATTTCCTAAAATATAGTTTTTTCATAAGTACGAAATTATTTGTAGACAAAATCCAGTTTGAGCTTGGGCAATTCCACGGTAACGGAATTACGAGTTGGATGGATATTTCAGGCATTAAACTCAGCTAGTCCACATAAGAAAAATTATCATAATGATATAACTATGTAATACACTAGTGCTTGTTAAGGGCAGAAGAGAGACTCCCTACCGCAAGGTGTAGTGCATGGGTACTTAATTAAAGTCTGGTAACGGAATTACGCAAAACGGGCACCGCAAAACATCACCAAACTCTGTGAAGTATGATGAAAGAATTATTTATCTTCATGATGAAATGAATTCCTAATGACTTGTGATTAACAAAATAGAAATTATATTACAAATTATCTTTTCATAATTTTGTTGTACAACATTGAATGCTGGTAACGGAATTACACAGTTCGGTAACGGAATTACCGCTCTGAATATACACATGAACAAAATAATTTATTTACTTTAAATTTGGTTTGCAAATATTTTGCATAATTTTATAAGTTAAATAATAACTGTATACTTATTTTAAGCATTCATACTAATATTTCAGTTGATAACTCGTTTCAGTAACATGTACACGTACATGTATATGAGTGGATATGTAAACCAGCGCTAAACTGTGTACATATTGCATAGTAAATGTTTAAAATGTTTGACAGCAATTGTACTTATTATACAAGTCTATAAAAGAAAGATATATGTCAAGACATATTTCTGTAATGTTTATTATTATTTTGATAATGTCAAATCCTTGATGGATTACTTTGATGTAAGCACAAATGTATACATAATATATAGGCCTGCTGATTTAAAAAAAAAAAGGATAAGCAAGCACAAGTACAGGCACATAATATATAATAGTGAATTATTTAACTAGTTATTATTTTCATTTTATTTTTTGCTCATACTGAAAGTGAACAAAAAGAATCTGCAAAGATTTATTTAAAAACAAAGAAGTGCAAAGGAGTTTGTGTACAATGTAGTTCAGGATCAGCGGACGATTTCATCCCGATAAAAACAGAAATTAGCGATGTTGAATCGTTTTAATATGACTGAAATATTGGTCACCATTTTATAATTCTTGAAGTTAACACGTTTACTTTTTTTTAATGTTGACGACTGGGATGAAACATATATATACTTAAAATGTTTATTCTCTCGGTGGATTAATCACTGAGGTTAGTCCCTCCCTATTTTTGGAGGTTACAAGTTTTATGGTCCCAGGCAGGACCTGAACGTCACCTTTCACAGGTCTATCTCCCATGCAAACATGTCAGGTTTAAGGGCATCAAATGCTGTGATTGGCCAAAATACTTTTATGGTCATGGGGATTACAGCAAGGTGCAGAAAGATTTATACATGTATCATTTTTTTTTTTTTTTTTTTTTTTAATGAAAAATCGAAATTTCCTGCGGTTTGCAGATTGTGAAATGGTGCACTGAACCTGGGGCCTAAAACCGCGGTTTTCGGTAATATCGAATAATCGTCCCATCCCTATTTATATTGCTTTAAAATATATCTCAAAGGTCCTAATTGTTCACACAGTCTCAAAACCTACATACACCATGCACTGTCCATGTTTCTTTTGGCCTGCAATTTAAAAATAATAATAATGTTGGGCGATATTTTACTTCATATTTCGAGCCCGATATAATATTAATAAGTTTTGATTATTTTATAATAAATTTGCAGATTTTTAGTCAGCATAAGCTTTTAAATAATACTGCTTGGTTAAAGTTGATAAGATTTTCTTAATTTCTATATTGTTAATGGATGACTTATATTTGCTATGGGTGTTCCTCAGATGCATTTGGTGCCACTACTAGTACTACATGTATTACCGTGTGGATTAATTTTTTTTTTTTTATATCTTCCTAAATGGTACACCACTTGATGTATATGGCTATATGGATAAGAGTGCAGCATTTTAGTACTATGCAGGTTTATACTAAAGTGTTTCTTGACAAAATATACCAAAGACGGTAACGGAATTACAAACCTATGGTAACGGAATTACATTATGTTGACAGCTATAATTTTACTAATAATGCATGAATTTGAAAGTAAATGTGTATGATTATGTTCATTAACATTTACTCAGAGAATATGAGTTGATTCTTTGATTGCATATATATATATATATGAACAATATAATCTAACTTTTTGTTTGTTTTAGGAATTACAAATTGATTCTAATTTCACCTGTATCTTTAAAAAAATATATATTTTTATTAAAGTGAATCATTCAATGTTGTACTTTGTTAGTGGTAAAAACAAAAACACTAATAAAAAGAATATTACCTTCAAGTACATGGCTGCTGTACACAAATTCATAGTGTGTATTATGGGAGTGTCATATTTTTAGTGTGACGATATCCTCATAAAATGGCTAAAGTCAAACACATCCATTTATTTTATAATATTTTACTTACCAGATTTGGATTCTCCAGATAATTTTACATTAGAAACAATCTTATATAAGTAATATCATGATTTTAATTTTTCACTCCATGTCCACTTTAGCGCAGAATTCCCCTGTTATAAACATTAAGACGACCACAAACATATTGAATATACAGACACTGATATTCGAAACAAGAAATGTATTTAACATGTAAGCTTAATCGTAGAAATATTTTATTAGTCGGAAGCATCTTACAATGCAGCAAACTCAGGAATGTCCCTTTAAGAAAGAAAGAAAGAAAGAAAGAAATGTTTTATTTAACGACGCACTCCACATATTTTTATTTACGGTTATATGGCGTCAGGCATATGGTTAAGGATCACACAGATATTGAGAGGAAACCCGCTGTCGCCACTTCATGGGCTACTATTTTCGATTAGCAGCAAGGGATCTTTTATATGCACCATCCCAGAGACAGGATAGCACATACCACGGCCTTTGATGTACCATTCGTGGTGCACTGACTGGAGCGAGAAATAGCCCAATAGGCCCACTGACGGGGATCGATCCCAAACCGACCGCGCATCAAGCGAGCACTGGGCCCCTTTAAGAGAGCTGCTGTTGTGTAATACTTTCCTACTGGTTGAAGGTAGAGTTTAAGATGATTTTATTTTTTTTGTTATCCATTGCGAAATTATTTTGCCAAATATTCACTCACAGAAACACGAACCTCCGCCATAGCTTTGTTGAATTGTTGCTCTTCTACAGCCACGTTAGCACCTCGAAAAGGAGCCATTAAATGAGTTCTAAGAGGATAGGCTAGGTGACGGTAAATGCAGTAAATATCACCACCAATCGTCATATGGGAGTTGTAACGCTTTGAAACTTAAGACCATTTACTCTTTTGTGACCATTGTAGAACAGCTTTTGATCTTCATGAGGACGACAAATCGGTCGAACAAATCAACAAATCCCCAACATTTGTCAAGGGGAGCACCACAGTTGGATTTAGCGTCAGCAAATTCTTGAATGTGACGTGATGACAACCATTCCTGATTCGAAGTCGATAACAGGTGTGTGTGTGGGGGGGGGGGGGGGGGGGGGTCTTGTCGTAAACGGTGTTCAAAACTATTGAATAGGTTTGAAAGTTCGGCTACTGGTCTCCCAAAAAACTGGACATATATCAAACGATCCACTCGGATAGGCCAAACTCCGGAGCCGAATACACAAGGCTTCCTCCCATTTTGCCTACACTCAGTATGAAAAGATGACATCCCCAGTTAAAAGTGGAACATTCCATGTATGGTCCCTCTATGTATAAAAATAACATTACACAACAAAAACAATTAAACTATTAAAATTGGTTCATTGGACTAATACTACTCACCATAAAGATCATGAAATCACCTTTGCGCTACTAAGCCCCAATTACATTACTTATGTTCATTATAATCTTAATTGTTTATATAATACAATGTTTTTATATTGGTTTCAGACACAAAATAATAGGAACTGTCCAATTATTAACTGGGGATGTCACTTTTTCATACAGTAGGCATACTGAGTTGTAGGCAAAGTGGGTTGTAGGCAAATATTTGTAGTAGGCTTGTCAGATTTGGGAGATCAGCTTTTTCAAATCGAAACATTGACCAACATTCAGCATTAGAAAAAGAATTCAATGAAAATATTTTCCTGTACAATACATCCTTTTCAGTTTGAGTTAACAACAAATTAAAGGGACATTCCTGAGTTTGCTGCAATTTTTAAAATGTTGTCAACAACAAGAGAGACTCTTTAACGATTCTAATTACATAGCAAATATATTTTTTTGCATATTAAACGTGTTTCTGATCGTCCCAATATTTGTACTAGGTTAAATTTCATTTTATTTCCTAAAATATATTTTTTCGTACGCACGAAATTATTTGAAGACAAAATCCAATTTGGGCTTCTTACAAATATTAAGACGACCAGAAACACATCGAATATATAGACACTGATATTCTAAACATGAAAACTGTCTTTATATGTAAGTTTAATCGTAGAATTACTCAGGAATGTCCCTTTAAGGCAACGGTAATCATCACCATCATCGTCACACCGAAGTAAATCGATAACGTAAATATTTGTCAAAATTTGATTGATCATTATTAAGATAACTGGTCCAATCATATGCATTTGTGTTGCACGTACGCGTTCCAACAACGTCGTTTCTAAACAGCGTTTCTACAAGTTCATTACGGTTACGTGTAACATGACATCACACGTAAGCAATCTAAACCTCTTTTCTATCTCCAGAGGGTTGGATCGCTTCCTATATGGCTGGACATTTGGGTGGTGACTTGTAGAAAAGAAAATATTTGTTGCAGCTTCTGGATCGAAGTTGTCCAATGAATGAATGAATAAATGGTTAACGACACCCCAGCACGACAAATACATCGGCTGTTGGGTGTCAAACTGTGGTAAATGCAACAACAATGTGATGAGAAACATCAATATAAAAAGTCAAAAGTTAAATAAAAACATAGTGTAAAAAAACCTGTATAAAAGTACAAATATCACAGATATATAATATTAAAATTTAGAATAAAAGTCTGTATCACGTAAAAACTGCAATAAAAGTTATTGATGGAATCGAAATTCCATCACATGTCTTTGACCAAATGTATCTTTTCTAGTTATTTGCAGATGCTTACACTCCACCAACATGTGGCGTACCGTCAGAGTACACTGAAGTTGTCCAGGTTACAGCCTTCCAACAATACTCGCATTAACATCCCCAGGGTTTTCTCTGCTAAGCGATTTCGGTGGTTCGTCTAAGTCGACCTATAATGGAGAAGCCTGGCTCCACAACTGCATTTAAGACTCAAACAAATAATCGGATTTTAATATTTAAATTTAGAACAGTTTCTTTCTTTTTTAATATACATTTTACATTTTTTAGCAGTGTAATCCGAACAAAGTGTAATTATGTCACAAAATGCACAGATGGTGCGTGAATATTGTTTTCTTGTAATGAAATTTTAATAATTAAACATCACAAGCCTTTGTTGTCATTCCATTATTGATCTAGGCCTATAGCCTATATTTTAAATCCGTACTGTGTTGTATATGTAAATTCCCTGTAACGTGTAAGCAGTGATCTAGTTTTACATCTGTCACTCGACTTTTAATAAGCATTGTGACTATTCAGTGTTAGAAATATGTCCGATTGGAGTAACACCATATATACTCTTAAAAAAAAGTAGGTGAACTCTAATAAGAATTTGCTATTGCCAAAATTGTAAGGTATATTAGCTGTGGGGAATGGTTATATGATAATAGTGAATTAATTGGGCAAACATTACAACCTGTAGTTCAGTATTACAGTAGGTTTTATGACCACCAAAGATCTTGAAGGACGACTGGGGGTCAGAAGTGAAATTTGAAAGCTGACGTTTTTTTATCAGTAAATAATTCAAACAATAAAAATGACTGAAAACAAAACAATAACAACTGTATGGTCAACAAAATGAAAAAGATTGACAAAAATAATGTTCCACAGTCATTAATCGACCGTCCTGGAAATTGTCAAAATCAAGAATGACACCCCACACACGTGTACGGGGCAACTGCGTGATGCACGTGCAAACTATGAATGAATGTTTAACGACACCCCAGCACGAAAAATACATCGGCTATTGGGTGTCAAACTATGGTAATGCAAATAAATAAAGTGATGATCAACATCAATATACAAATTCAAGGTTTAAACAAAAACAGTGTAAAGAACTGTGCAAAAATACAAATGCAAATATCACAGAATTTTACGGACACCGAATTTTACTCTAAACTTCAATTTGTGCTGTATTGGCCATTCTCAAAGAGAATGTTACACCCCTGCACCACGGTGAGGTTACAGCACGCGCAGGGGTGCAAACTATGAAATGCGTTTAGGTGTGTTGATAAACAGACCTGAACGTTCTTTACTAGGAAGTTTGTGGTCAAAACATATGTTCGGTCTAATAGTTGATATTAACATTAACATTTCAGGTTCCCCTACTTTTTTTGAAGATTATAGTTGATGAGGTTCAGTGTAGTCAGCAGCGCATAATATAACACCAAGTGGTCACTTTCCTAAATTCGTGACTTCCAGACTTAGTTTGTTTTGTTTAACGACACCACTAGAGCACATTGAATTATTCATCGTCGGCTATTGGATCTTGAACATTTGGTAATTCTGACATATAGTCTTAGAGAGGAAATACAGTATACAGTGACTCTGCATACAAGAACTACGTGTACATCGCGGGGCCTTGTATTCGCTCTAAACATGATTAAAACGCACTGGAAGGAAATGTTTTATTTAACAACACACTCAACAAATTATATTTATGGTTATATGGCGTTGGACATATGTTTAAGGACCACACACGTTTTTTCGGTTAGCAGTAAGGGATCTTTTATGTGCACCATCCTACAGGCAGGATAGCACATACCAGGGCCTTTGATATATATACCAGTCGTGGTGCACTGGATGTGACGAGAAATAGCCCAATGGGCTTACCGACGGGGATTGATCCCAGACCGATTGCACATCAAGCGACCGCTTTACCACTAAGCTACGTCCCGCCCACACCGCTAGAGCACATCATCGGCTATTGCATCTCGAACATTTCGTATTTCTGACATAGTCTTAGAAAGGAAATCCAGTATACAGCGACCCTGCATACAAGAAGTACATCGCGGGGCCTTATAGTCGCTCTAAAAGTGATTAAAACGCACTGATTGCTAGGTCTCGCCACAATACATAATGGTTCCCCCTGGCTGTAGTCTTGTGATGAGAGTGCAGTACAGGGCGGTTAAAGATTGTTTGTGTCACATTAGCATGCTCATACCCACAGTGGGAGCGTAGCCCCAGGTGTCCTGCGTGATTAAGTGCTACACTTGATGTGAAGGATGAAACGCTGTCTCCGCTGTCGTCGTTCCGCCACTCGTGTTGCAGATTAGCGACAATTGAGTCTTGTAAATGCGCTTTCCCAGATGAATGTACTGTAAGGCGGACCATTGTTATGACGTTCCAGCGCTCGAACTTAATGACGGCACCGGGGGCAATTGCCGCTGTTGAGATGGAGAGAATCACTGACGGTACTTTTTTAACCTTTATAGACGGTGGGCCTACTATACCCCCCCCCCCCCCCTCCCCCAGGGATTTTTTCAATGAGTATATCTTTGAAGCCTATCCATAGACATATTCAAATCAGCTTGTCTGCAGGCAATCTGTTGGTGGGTGTGCCTGTAGGGCACGTTTAGTGTAGTCACCCTATTTATTTTTAATAGGGCAAATTTCTGATCAAGTTGAATGTTCCACTTAATTTTCAAAAATATCTGAAAATAATTCTGGACTATATCACTGCTTTTACTTTAAAGCTGGGTTACTGGTGAATGTATTCCACCAAAAAAATCATACATTTTTGGCATCTGACTAAGCATAGTGAGTCAATGAATTTGAAATGTCCTGAGTATTACAAACATAGTACCGGTATATGAAAAAACTGCATGACAATGTTCAAGTTAACATCCAGACAGGTTTAAGACCAAATTACGAATGCTATTCATGCTAAATTACATGTTCATAACAACAAAGCACAAAGCAATGCAATATATATGGTATGGATATAGTACCGGGGGTATACTCACCAGCAAAAGTTACACAGTTCCCGATATACGTAATTCTCTATGTACATGTGTATATATACATACCGTACCTAAAACATTCTGATCCTTTTATTATTGTATTGTATTTAATATCTGAAGGCAGCATTACTTAAATATGGTGCAGTACATGCTGTATAAACCATTTACATGGATATTTTGAATATTTTTATATTACACACAAGTCTTACAAACATAAAAAAGTGAATTTACATACCATTCTAGGCAAGTCTGCATTACATATACAATTTATCTGTCTCACAACAGTTCATCTTACAATAGCTAGGTTTTTTGTTGCTTTTTGTAATATTTTAGAATTGCAGTTCTATTTATATTATGCTTAACTTACGTTTTGGTGTATATATTTGATATCTACATAGAATATTGTCATCAGGCAAATATCTAGCACTATAAAAATCTAACTTTCATTCCCAATTCTCAATCATTTTATGTGACCCAAATATGATATATGTAAAGTTTACAATTTTCTATTTCTACATCCTTCCTTTTATTCTATTAACTAGATGTTAATAACAATTACAAAGCAATATAATATGAGATATGAATAATTATATACTTCTCAAAATAAGTTACTAGTAAGCAATGCCAGAAATGTATTAATTTCTATGTATACACATACTTAGGATTGCCTGAAGCTTTTATTATTAAAAAAACAAATTGACCTGGCTTATTTCTATAGCATATTGAGGCTTCATTATTCAAATATGGTTAAGTATATGGAGTTTATATACTATGTTCACAAATTTATGAAGATGCCCCTCTGTTCTTAGTACCAACCAATTATAAGTACCTTTCCTCGGCATGTGTGTAAACATTCACAATTCATCTATCTCACAGAAGCTTGTACTATTTTTAAAAACATATTTGTATTTAAATTGTGCTTAATTTATGCTTAGGTTTATATAATTGACATCAGATATAGTCATCAGGCATATCTAGTACTTGACTTTCTTTCCTATTTCAGTCTTATCATCTGACTCAAATATAATGTCTATTATGTTCACAATATCTGTAATTTCTTATTTTGTCCTCTGGGCCTTTGCTCTTGTTCCTCCCTCAGTATGTCAACAGCTTTTGTTATCAGATCACAAACCATCCAATTCAGCTTCAGTATTTCTTTGGACATTTCTATGTGGTTGAGGAATACCCTGGACTTCGTGATATGACTAATACCATATGAGACCATGGCAATTTACTCTCTTCCAATTTACTCTATTGGTACAGCATATTTTCAGGGAATATCTACTGGATGGAAGGTTTGCAACTAATCCACAGTAGCATAATAACAACATTCGTGGTTTGACACTAAATTTCTCATGTGAAAGGGGTTCTTCCAAGCCACACTTGATCTAAGGAATCCCTACAAAAGTCTTAAGAGACTAGAAGACCATTTAAGTGAAAAAAAGAAACCTCTGCCCTCAGCTTCTTGGGAAGAGGGTTCTATTTGTGAGACTAAGTACATGTTTCAAACGCAAACCATGTCTGAGGGTGTTGTAAAGTGCACAAGAAAATGCAGAAACAAAGATTATACTTCAATGTCTGTACATTACTGTCAGTTCACCATCCCAGATACGGACATTTGTATACACTCAATTTGGCAACAAGAGGCATCTTGTAGATGTGCACAGCATCATTAAGGATGCAGGGAAGACACCAACTAGCAATTCCAGCTGTGCTTGCCATTACTGGCTATGATACCAACAGTGTTTTTATGCAGAATGGAAAACTGGAGGTTTTGAACATTCTCAAGCAACACCAAGACTTCCTTGAAATGTTGTTAGCTCATGGAAGTTCAGCAAAAATTGATATTCATATATTTAAGAAGCAGATAATTTCATATACCTTCTCTATGGGAGTGCAGGTGCAAACAACATACAAAAACATCATGACTTGAGAAATATCTGGAAATGTTTGTTGCCAAACCAAGGGTGATAATATTGAACTACAGTAGAGTATAAATCAGCCTTCTCCACTCTACATGTATGTATTCGCTGAGAATGCTCTGAGAATGCACATAAAGAGAACAAATTGCCAAGTTGTCATTTGGTATCAGTCATGCCAGGCATACCAGGCTATTCCCCAACCAAATTGTCATATGGCTGAGAAATTTAAGAAGGCACACTAGAGATGAAATAGTGATATGATACCATGAGAGCTGATGGACATACTGATGGGGGAACCAGAGCAGAGCCTGGAGAAGGAGAATACCAGAAATTGTGAACATAACAGACATATTTTAATTGCATGAAAATGCAAAGGAATATGAAAGAAAGTCAAAACTTTCCTAGACAATATTTGATTTATACACTTGAACACAAGTTAAGGATAATGTAAATATAAAGGCAAATCTAAAAATATTACAAACACAGACTAGTATAAGATGAACTTCTGTGAGATAGATGACTTGTACATGTAATGCAAAAGAAATTGTGGTAGGTACACAAAACTGATGCTTTAAATTTTTAATTCTGGTGTTTAGTAAAGAGGGACATATTCATAATATTGATGCACATACATGTATACTCAACAAAATTAATTAAGGGCTAGTAAACTTTCTTATATTATAATATAATTCTTTGTTACTGTCATATATATATGGCTTCTATACATTGTTTTACTGGTTATACACGCAAAAAACCCTGGGTATTTCACATACTTATGAAAAATATTGAAATGAGCATTAGGCAAGTATTTGTTACACATTTGTTCAGAATGTTTTTTGTCATTGTGTTCCCTCAAATTTGTTATTTAAGTCATTAAGTTTAAGAACATGCCACAATGCTGACAACTTTCAACGGAAGAAGTTGTATTTTCCCCCATATTTAAAGGGACATTCCCGAGTTTGTTACATTATAAGATATTTTCGACTAATAAAATATTTCTACGATTAAACTTACATATTAAATATGTTTTCTTGTTTAGAATATCAGTGTCTGTATATTCAATGTGTTTCTGGTCGTCTTAATATTTGTAAGGAGCCCAAACTGGATTCTGTTTTGAAATAATTTCGTACATACGAAACAATTATATTTTAGGAAATAAAATGAAATTTAACCTAGTAAAAGTATTAGAAAGATCAGAAACACGTTTAATATATAGCCACTAATATTTTATGCAGATAAATATATTTGATCTGTAATTACAATCGTTAAAAAGGCTATGTTAGTCGATAACATCTTAAACGTTGCAGCAAACTCGGGAATGTCCCTTTAAAGGAAAATGCTAAAATATCTATTGGACCTTAATTAATTTTGAGTATAGTATAGGCAGATATACTGAACCATATTTGAATAATGCTGCCTCAATATATTAAATACAGTGCAATTTTTTAAGGTTCAAGCAGCCCAAAATGTGTAAATATATAGAAAATAATGCATTTCAGGCATTGCTTAACTTTTGCCGATGAGTATATCATTATTCATACCACATATTGCATTGTTAATTGGTTTGTTACTATTAACATCTAGTATAGGATGAATATCATTCATTTTGGCCTTATATCTGTTAAAAATTTATATGGATGACAACTTTATCACTATATTTAATTTTTCAATATAGTGTTTTGGGGACACAAAATGTGAAACGGCGATATTTTTTTAATCCACCAACATTTTTGCTGCAGACAAGCAGATGTTAAATTCATATATAATGAGGTATCTAAAAACACTTGTCTCCAAAAATCCCGGGGGGGGGGGGGGGAGGGTTTCGGTATCTGGCCCATGGACTATTAGTAAAGCTCATCAACAACGGCAAGATGTATGTATACACCTGGTGTATATTACCTACCACTATTTAACATTTGCACAATTAAAAAAAGAAAGAAAAAGGTCTACATACAACAAAATAACCGTTTATTTGTCGCAAATGTCACTTTAAAAAAATGCTATAGGCAGACTCAAAATTGCCATCGGTGGGCTGTTTCTGCCATGGCAATTCTTTTACTGTGGAAGACAAATTCTTAAGTTCGAGCCCTGCATTCCATATATTTTACCTTTATGCACGCACCACGACTGGTATACGCTGTCATGTCTGTGTGATGAATGAATGTCTAACGACACCCCAGCACACAAATAGAGATCGGATTAATATGACCATTTCCATTTACAATACAAATTGTATAATTATGTAAAACAGTGGGACACTTACAATAGAATACAATAAATATATCAAGGTAAGTGTCTGAAATGGTGCATATAAAAGATTATTTGCTACTAAGTGTTTCCTCTCCAAGATTATACGTCAAAATTACCTATGTTTGACATCCAATAGCCGATGATTAATAAAATCAACGTGTTCTAGTGGTGTCATTAAACAAACAAAGTTATTGTTTGTCGCCATCATTCAACATGAATGGCTGTTGAATACCATTTATCTTACAATAGTTGTTTTAAAGGGACATTCCTGAATTTGTTGCATTGTAAGAAGTTTCCGACTAATAAAATATTTTTACGATTAAACTTACATATTAAATATATTTTCTTGTTTAGAATATCAGTGTCTGTATATTCAATGTGTCTCTGGTGATCTCAATATGTGTAAGAAGCCCAAACTGGATTTTGTCTTCAAATGATTTCGTACATACGAAAAAATAGTTTTTAGGAAATAAAATGAAATTTAACCTAGTACAAATGTTAGAACGGTCAGAAACACGTTTAATATACAGCCACTAATATTTTATGCAGAAAAATATATTTGATATGTAATTACAGTCGATAACATCTTAAAAATTGCAGCAAACTCAGGAATGTCCCTTTAAAACGTGTCTAACAAACGAACGCAAGTAGCCAGCCGTATGTCTTTAAATTATTATGACACGTCGGTGGCGACAGCGGCTTCCTCACTCAATATCTGTGTGGTCCTTAACAATATGTCCGACACCAAGTAACCGTAAATAAAATCTGTTGAGTGCGTCATTAAATAAACCATTTCCTTCTGTTATCACACGTATGTGTGCATTTTTAGTATATAGTATAAAAATAACGCATAGCGTTCTCGCCAATGGGTCTGAAAGAAATATATTTTCTGGAACAGAAGCATAAGGAAAAAAAAGAAAGAAAGAAATATTTTATTTAACGACGCACTCGACACATTTTATTTACGGTTATATGGCGTCAGACATATGGTTAAGGACCACACAGATTTTGAGAGGAAACTACTACTTTCAGATTAGCAGCAAGGGATCTTTTATTTGCGCTTCCCACAGGCAGGATAGCACAAACCATGGCCTTTGTTGAACCAGTTATGAATCACTGGTCGATGCAAGTAGTTTACACCTACCCATTGAGCCTTGCGGAGCACTCACTCAGGGTTTGGAGTCGGTATCTGGATTAAAAATCCCATGCCTCGACTGGGATCCGAACCCAGTACCTACCAGCAAGTAGACCGATGGCCTAACCACGACGCCGGTAGAAACATAAGGAAGGTATAAAACAATATATTGCTGCAATTCCAAACCCACCAGATTCTGTCCCTGACCATTGTACAAATGCATTGATTCTATCTGACCATTGATCTAATGCATTGACTCTGTCCTTGAACAGTGAACAAATGTATTGATTCTGTCCTTGAACAGTGAACTAATGCATTGATTCTGTTTTTGAACAGTGAACCAATGCATTCATTCTGTCTTTGACCAGTGAACTAATGCATTGATCCTGTCCTTGAACAGTGAACCAATGCATTGATTCTGTCCTTGAACAGTGAACTAATGCATTGATTCTGTTTTTGACCAGTGAACTAATGCATTGATTCTGTCCTTGAACAGTGAACAAATGTATTGATTCTGTCCTTGAACAGTGAACTAATGCATTGATTCTGTTTTTGAACAGTGAACTAATGCATTGATTCTGTCCTTGAACAGTGAACCAATGCATTGATTCTGTCCTTTAACAGTGAACTAATGCATTGATTCTGTTTTTGACCAGTGAACTAATGCATTGATTCTGTCCTTGAACAGTGAACAAATGTATTGATTCTGTCCTTGAACAGTGAACTAATGCATTGATTCTGTCTTTGACCAGTGAACTAATGCATTGATTCTGTCTTTGACCAGTGAACTAATGTATTGATTCAGTCCTTGACCAGTAGACTAATGTATTGATTCTGCTTACGTTTTCATTGTTTCGTGAATAACTCTTTAATCCCCTGCGTGTACTGTAACCTCACCGTGGTGCAGGGGTGAAACATTCTCCTTGAGAATGGCTAATACAGTACAACTCCCCTTTTGGGGCGCCTTGTTTGCCGTGCGGTTCGACCCGTGAAAATGGATGATGGGATCCTGGTGATTGAGTTGGGGCATACCTGCGGGTATGACTTCTGACAATACATCACTTTGGCCCGGAGTTCAAATAGACGGGTGGTCAGGTAGGCCCGATCTGATCAATCGGCTGGTCACGCCAAGCTCGAGAGCATACAATCTTTGTTTTGTTTACATTTAGTCAAGAGCAAACATTGTTTTATATACCATATGTATTTGTTGCTCTTGGGGCGGTGGCTAGGGTCAATTGGGTGATTTTGTTTTCTTAATGCCCAAGTATATCAACCATGTATCCCTGGCATGGCTGTCTGCTGGTTATCCGCAGCACCATGTCCCCTTGTTGGACCCGGTGGTGGGTGGGGGCATGGTTGATGAACATTTTTTCAAATCTAATATGGATCAACCAAACATTATACCAAATACAGATGGGACCCTTAAAAGGGTCCACACCGAAGTTTCGGACTTCTTGTCTTCCGACGAGGAGTCCATGAAATCGAAAACTAGTGTGAAGAAATCCAAAGTGATTTCTTCACAAAACTGGCCAAGGTTTCTCGTCATCAGTTCCACTGATGACGGAGCTTTGAATAAACTTTCACCCTTTGCCATTCAAAAGGCAATTGTTGGCTTGGCTGGTGAGCCAAAATCTGTGAAAAAAATTAAGACTGGCCTTTTGCTTGAATGTTTAACCGAAAGGCATTCTACTTGTCTTCTCAAGTCGACAGTTTTTTGCAACGTACCAATTAAGGTAACTGCGCATTCCTCCCTTAATTCGTCAAAGGGAGTTATCAGATGCAGAGATTTGGAAGGTGTTAGCGAGGAAGAAATATGCCAAAATGTACATACACAAGGAGTTACTGCTGTGAGGAGGATAAAGGTTCGTCGAAACAATGACTTGTTACCGACGAATACTTGTATCCTCACCTTTAACGTCCCTACCCTTCCTCAATCTGTCAAAGCCGGTTACCTTAATATTCCTGTTGAACCCTTTATTCCAAACCCCTTGCGTTGCTTCAAATGCCAGCGGTTTGGCCATGGTCAGAACACATGTCGTGGAAAACTTACATGCGCTCGTTGTGGTCTATTTCACCATGACAGCAAGACATGTAAGAACGATACACTTTGTCTCAACTGCAAGGGCAACCACTGTGCATACTCGCGAGAGTGTCCGCGGTGGAAGCTGGAAAAAAAAAGAGTTCAACAGGTGAAGGTACAAAATAAACTGTCCTTCACGGATGCCAGGAGGTTGGTGGAGACAGCAACACCTACAGTCGGTGACAAGTCATATGCAGCTGCAGCTGCTGCTGCTGCCAAAGTCGCCACTAAAAGTGTTGCAGTCAACACAGACCTCACTTGCCATTGTGATGAAGCCAAGTACAAGAAACTGTCTGATATTGAGAAGACGCAAAAACAGGTGCAAAAAGCAGCACACAAACAAAAAATCACACCCCAGAAAAAGAAAATTGAAACTCAACTGTCATTGGATTTTAAAAATCCACCAAATAGGTCGAGCACTAGTCTCCCTAAGACGGGCAATGACAAACAAATCTCCAAAGAAAGCTACAGAAGTACTGTCTGGTAGGCTGAAAAAGATCGAATTACGTTCGGTCCCGATCAGTAATATGTATGATACTTTGGCTGATATCGGTGATGATGATATGGAGATTTCATCTCCAGATCATTGCCGATCACAAAGACCACCAGCAAAGCCAAAGATAAAACCCATACTTCCTCCCGATGGAAAATAAAGTTATCCAGTGGAACTGTCGTGGGCTTAGGCCCAATTTTGATGAATTAAGTCTTCTAATTCAAAAGTATAATCCTCTTGCAGTGTGTCTTCGGGAAACTTTCCTGAAGGATACTGACAGTATTAACATCAGAGGATTTAATCTCTACCATAAATGTCAACAGAGTGAAAACAGAGCGTCTGGGGGCGTTTCCATTATTGTAAATGAAAACATTCCCCAGAGTAAAGTCATATTAAAGTCGACTTTACAAGCTGTGGCCGTAAAGGTCACGGCTCATAAAACTATTACTCTCTGTTCAGTTTATTTACCCCCTCGAAACAATTACAATTTTAGCACTAGGGACTTTCAAGGTCTTCTTGATCAACTCCCTACTCCCTTTATTATCATGGGAGATTTTAATGCACACCACACTTTGTGGGGATGCGATGACATAAACACTAGAGGTAAACAATTAGAAGACTTAATTCTCAAAAATGACTTAATATTACTTAATGATAAAAGTCATACATACTTTCATCCTGCAAGTGGTTCTTTCACATCCATTGATTTAACCCTTTGTAGTCCATCACTTTGTCTTGATTTCTCCTGGAAAGATTGTCCAGACCCTTGTGGTAGTGACCACTTTCCAGTTATTTTGGAGAATGATGGACCTCCATCACTTGAAAGAGTTCAGAGATGGAGGTTGACAGGGGCAAACTGGGATCAATTTCGGCATCTATGCAGCACTCGACTGCAACAAACTGCCATGACTGGTGCCGATGATCCCATATCTTTGTTCACCTCCATCTTGAAAGATATTGCAGAGGAAACTATTCCTAAGACTTCGTCACTACCGAAGCGTTTCAATAAACCATGGTTCAATGAGACATGCAAAGATGCAATCAAAGAGCGAAACAGGACCCTCGAGAGGTTCAAACGCGAACCTACCGGGGATAACCTGAATAGTTATCGCATTGCTCAGGCAAAGGCTCGTAAAAGTATCAGAGTAAGAAATCATCTTGGAGAAATTATGTCTCCAAGTTGACTTCTCAAACATCTGTGAAATCTGTCTGGAATAGGATACGTAAAATCAAGGGAAAAGAATCCAATAATACAGTTCGCCATTTGTCTTTCAATGACACGAATGTTACGTCTCATCGTGACATTGCCAATGCATTCATTGGCAGACAGTTTCTCCCATAACTCTTCTTCTTCTTTCAGTACAGATGCTTTTACGTCTTTCAGAAATAAAGCTGAAAAGCAACCTATTAACTTTTCATCAGAAAATGTTGAAGTATACAACAGGCACTTCTCTTTGGAGGAGTTGCAGGACGCTCTACGTAGAGCCCATGATACTTCGGTAGGAGCAGATGAATACATTATCAACTCTTAAAACACTTACCTGAATCATCCTTAATGGTTCTATTAAATATCTTTAACAAAATCTGGATTTCTGGTGACTTTCCTTCTGATTGGAGAAAAGCCATTGTCATTCCTATTCCTAAGCCTGGTAAGGATCCAACAAATCCTACCAGTTATGGCCCTATTGCTTTGACAAGTTGCATTTGTAAAACCATGGAAAGAATGATCAACCGTAGACTTGTCTGGTATCTTGAGTCCCACAAATTGCTTACTAACGTGCAATGTGGGTTCAGGCCTAGACGTAGCACGGTCGATTATCTTGTTAGATTTGAAACGTTATATGTCGACGATTTTCAGATTTGCTACAGGTCGTCCAGTATGAGTATCATTGAACGTCAGTTGCAGCTTTGTTTGAATAAACTTCAACAATGGGCAACTGACAATGGATTTCGATTCTCAAAGTCAAAAACAGTCTGTATGCATATCTGCCAGGAAAGAGGTCACCATTTAGATCCACAGCTGTTTCTGGACAAAACTCCGGTTCCAGTTGTGGAGGAGACCAAATTTCTGGGAGTTATTTTTGACAGGAGGCTATCTTTTGTTCCTCATTTACAGTATGTGAAAAAGAAGGGCTTAAAGGCCCTCAATATCTTAAAGGTTATTGGCAAGACTGAATGGGGAGCAGATCGAAAGGTTATGCTCCGACTTTATAGATCTTTAGTTCGGCCTAAACTTGATTATGGGTGCATTGTGTATGCACGTAAGTCTTACTTGCAAATGCTAGATCCTATACACAAACAGGGACTTAGGCTTTGTCTTGGTGCTTTCAAAACATCTCCTGTGGAGAGCTTGTACGTCGATGCACACGAACCTAGTTTGGGTGCTAGACGTGCAAAGCTTTCTCTGCAGTATGCTACAAAGATTAAATCAATGCCAAAGGATCCTGCACACAATGCGGTGTTTGATAATAAATATATGAAGTTATTTGATGCGAAACCGAATGCGATTCGACCATTTGGTCTTCGCATTAAGCAGTTTTTATCAATTTCCAACATTGATTTAACAGACATTTTGGAAACGCCTTCATATTTTATTTTGCCACCTTGGTGTATCAAACCACCAAAAATTGTATTCGATCTTGTGCATCTAAAAAAAGATCGCACAGATACAGTTATTTATAAACAACATTTCATGGAAATCCAAGAGCGGTACTGTGATTACATTCCTGTTTACACAGACGGATCACGGGATGGGAATTCTGTGGCTTGTGCTACAGTGTTTCCATCAGACACAATAATTTCCATGAGATTGCCCGATTCAGCATCAATCTGTACTGCTGAAATTTGGGCAATCATTAAAGCCCTGGAACAGATTAAGGATTCATATGCATCCAAGTATATTATTTTTACAGACTCACTTTCGTGTCTTCAAGCTCTACAGTACATGAAATTGGAGTACCCCTTAGTTGGGATGGTGATACGAAAGTGTGTCTTTTTATCAATTGCCAATAAAGATGTTATACTGTGTTGGGTACCCAGCAATGTTGGCATTAGGGGTAACGAAAAGGCAGATGTTGCTGCCAAGTCTGCTTTGAACTTGCCCCGTGTCCACGTTGGTGTCCCCTACAGTGATTTTAAATTTCATATTAACCAATATATCTTTTCGACTTGGCAAGATGATTGGGACGGTGCGGTTGCGAATAAGCTTCATTCTGTCAAGGCAGTCCTGGGAGAGTGGCAGTCATCCTACAGGCGATGCAGGAAGGATGAAGTAGTCTTATGCCGTGCCCGTATCGGCCATACACATTTGACGCATTCATTTATTTTAAAGAAGGACCCTCCTCCTCAGTGTGAACACTGTGAGTGTACACCGACTGTGCGGCACATTTTGGTGGAGTGTGATCATCTCAATCCGACAAGAAATGATATATTTGGCAACAGAAATGTTTTGGAATTGTTTAAATTCCATCCAATGTTAATTGTAAAGTTTTTAAAACACTTTGACTTCTATACAAAATGTTAAGATATACTTAACTTGATTTTATATATTGTATTATACTTTCCCCCCACAGCTCCTTACACTGTGGTTTTACATGAGTCTATATAAATATGTTTATATACTTACCATTTGTGACACCCAATAGCCGATATGTATTTTTGTGCTGGGGTGTCGTTAAACAAACATTCAATCAATCAATCAATCAAGCTCTTTAATCGTTGATTTACGTTTACGTGTAAAACTAGACTTACGATGTTTTGTGAATATGGGTCCAGATAGATAGTATATACATGTGTAGCATGCATTGTAAGATGAATAGTATCCAACAGCCACTAATGTAGTATTCTTTATTTATCCGGTTGAATGAATGAATATTTAACAACACCCCAACAATAACAAAATGCACATAGGTGACAAACAATAAGTTTGTTTTGTTTAACGACACCACTTGAGCACAATGAATGAATGTTTAACGACACCCCAGCACGAAAAATACATCGGCTATTGGGTGTCAAACTATGGTAATGCAAATAAATGAAGTGATGATCAACATCAATATAAGAATTAAAGATTTAAATAAAAATACAAATATCACAGATAGATAGTCTTTTACTCAAAATTTAAATGTTGTGGTGTATTGGCCATTCTCAAAGAGAATGTTACACCCCTGCACCACGGTGAGGTTACAGCACGCACAGGGGACCACTTTAGCGCATGGCATTGTTCATATTTTATAGCTATAAAGTTAGGCCTGACCACAATAGATCATATTTTCTTTGTGGAGGGGAGGAAACACTATCACTGTTTTTAATTAGATCCACGTTACCATGTCATAAACAGGACATCCCCGTAAATCTCCAAGCTTATCAGAATCAGTGGCCTGTCAGTAGCAATGATTTATTCAACCGCGGAACATGGGCCTTTCATTAGAAGCCATGCAAAATGGATGATCCTTTTACGACATGTCTTGCTTGTTATTGCTGCTCAGAAAACCACACACTGTGGACATGTTCCCCTTGGTTCCAAATGATGGATTATGACATGGAATTACATGGTATCGAAAGAAATGAGTGTCGTGGCAATTTGATGAAACATTTTTATCCCCTATTTTGGTATGGAAACAGTATAGAGAGCATACCCATTTCCGACGGGAAACCTATATCAAGAAATACAGATAGGCAAGAACTATTCGCTTTTAGTAATATTAGCAATCCACCACTATTACAATAAATGCATACTAACACGTATTGGTAGGATTAAGTATTTTCTCCACCACTTTCGAATGCACCGATAAAATTAAATGAATACACACACACATACACCTCTTTTTTGTTATCTTTTTTTTTCACTTCCAATCTATATCTATATAGCCTTGGTATAACATTACTGTCAGTATAGATATCTGAACAGAACTGAAGGTGAAACTGTAGCAAAATTAATTAGCTAGATGACGTAAAGTTTTTCTTATTGTCTCCTTTTTTTCACATTTCTCCTATTAACACTAATCTTTATCTGTATTTTTTGTTGTTGTAATTATCGCCACTGTTTGCCAGTATAGATTTTTTTAGCCCATAGTTCCAATTTGACTGGTCATGTTCAATCTGTTAATGGATTGCCAACTTACATGTGCATGCACAGTGTTTCTGCCAGAATGAAATTTTTGGGTATGGCGCTATGGAATTGAATGCAACCAGTCTACAGCGGGTATTGGGGGGGGGCGAGCTTTGTAATTGTTGCGACGGAGTGTCACGAAGCGTAGCTGAATGTGGGTGCTGTCGGGTTTCTTTCTGTAGTATGTGTATTAGTGATTAATATGTGGATTTTTTTTGTATCACTTAACTCGAAAATGATTGGTGTAAAGGTATTTGACGTCAAACATAGGATTGTTGTGGTATTAGAGCGGGACTCGTTGCCTACCGTTTGGTAGTCAGGAATTGCCAAAAAAATACATAGGTTGGTCTCTGACTGTAATGAGAGCGTGTTTATGTCCAAATGTCCGTCTAGCTCTCTTACAGTCAGAGTACTCGGGCTACGTATATCCGTGAAGGTAAACGCAGTAAATTAAGAATCGTACAATTAACAATATTCAGTCTATACAATAAGCAATAATATAAATGTAGAAATATAGCACAATTAACTTGACAAATATGTTCAGTAAGAAGCAGAATTTATTCCACTAACACCCTTTGAATTCGATTTCATTTCAGGCAGACAAAACGCACTGAGCACAAGGTTACATAATTAAATAGGTGTATAAAATGGGTGTGATGAGCGGTAGGCATTCACGAATTAAGAGTTGAGCATATTTCTGAGTAAATAAGGAATACTTTTAGAGCCGATCCTTCTGAAAAATGTTATTTGGGATTTTTTATTGCTTGAGGTGTTTAAGTGGTCATTGCTATGTATGTGGCATATTTCTCTAATCTTTGTATCATTTCATGCTTTATATAACTGTCATATAGAGCTTTGTTCCAAGACGAACCATTTATATCCAAGTCTACAATACTCACAGTGAATGTTTCGGAATCCGGAACAATCTTTTGATGTTTTTCAGTGATCTCCTGTGGAATTATGTTATGGACATTTTTGGACAGCAATCTAAATGTTCCTGTTTTTTCGTTAAAGATGCGTTGTTTTACTTTCAGTATTTGTCCTGGGTGAGCTGAAACCGTGAGCTGAAACCGTGTGCTGTATCACAGTAATAGCAGTGAAACAAGGCGACTATGATAACCAGTACAGATACTGGGCGATACATTGATTATCTGGATGTGGACAGTCACTTCATATCTGAAAATTAAACACAAAATCCGAATTAATGAATAAAATAGTTTAATACATCAACATATGTCAACTACATGTACAGAAAGAAATTGCAAACGTTGCAACAACCCGTACTGGGCCCCTAACAACTACCGTCAACACGTACAGTATGCATTTGTAGATTTTTGTTACGCTTGTGTTAATATACACACAGATAACAGAGAAACCTTTACAATTGTTACATAGTGTTATTACAAGAAGTTACGCTATTAAATTCGGAATGATTTCGGTAAATCCACATGCACGTTTTACTCGGCTACTTCAGCATGAAATTATATATGAAATTGCCGTTGTAACCCTTAGTTATTGACTATACAAGCGCAAAATATGAAGTCACATGATTCAAGCCCATTGCTTCAATCCATATAACATTAAACTATCATTCAACTATCTTAAAGGGACATTCCTGACTTTAAAGCTAATAAAATAGACAGTAATATGGATTAGTAAACTCACCTGTAATACATTTGTGTATAAAAAATCAATGAAAAGTGCGAAATTGAAATACTTACATAGAACAATACTTTCGGGATTCCCCATGACACGATTATTTGAAATCCTCGCGGAAAGGTGATGGTCAGAGGTCGCAGTGATGACGAGAACACAAATTTCCCACAATGCAATATCCAACATGGCTTCGGTGAGTACACGTTTTTGGGATGCAGTCGATTCGTCCACTGGACAATTTGTCCACTGAGGAACTCGAGACGATTCGTCCACTACAAAAAATCAGTTCCGGACGATTCGTCCACTGGGTTTTTATTTCCCCAGTACATTTCCATGGGTGAAAGTTTTCCGGCATATGCCGGATTTTCCGATTTTTCTGGGTCTCTAAGGGCCGTTTTTCCAAATCGTGTAAATCCGTTGAGATTTTCATAGGGGGGTGGGTAGGGGTTATAACCCAACTTCTCCGACTGTTGATAGACGATTACTCCAAAGTTCAACAAAAAGTTCGATTCTACAACCTAGTTTTAGCAATGATTCAACCCGAGAAAGTTCCCCGATCAAGCAGATGCACATTTCAGTAAGTGCGCGATATTTGTGTGTGGGTTTTTTTTTTTTTTTTTTTTTTTTTTTGGGGGGGGGGGGGGGGGGGGGGGGTGTTATCGCCGATCCTTTCGTTCGATTCCGACAAAACTGACTCAATGCAATCACCAGTCAACGGAAACACAACATCGCAGTCCGTGAAACGAGATTCGGAAAGTTGAATCAAGTCGCGTCTAAAACAACACGCTTTGTTTGAATGACATTTGTTGTTTTGTTGAATTGTTTTTTAATGTACATTTAATTATATTGGAATTGAAGACAAAGAGTTTTTATTTTATTTCGAGGTTATTAGGCACATGGGGATAACATGTGACGAGGGAGGGTACAGTGGATATAATGTACGCCATTGAAGGAGAACATGACATGGGGGGGGGGGGGTAATAAAGTCTTCCGACACGGAGGCTTGCATTACCTATTTACCACATCGTGACATGCGAGATAATGTACGAGCGAGTGGACGAATCGTCCGGGGCATGATAATGAATACAAACAGTTAATAAAAAATGGATATTAATGTTGAATTCTAACTCTATTTTACTTTTTTGGTTATAGTATACCACAAAATAATGTTAAGAAACGATTACAATGTCAAAGAAATAACTATTAATATGTATGAAAAAAATGCAGTCATTTTTTAATATTGACGTTTTGCATTGATTACCAACGACTTTCCATTTGTTTCCTACAAGTCAGTAGTATTACAATTTTTTTTTTCGTTAAACTAAGCGATACGAATGGACGCATTTTAAAAGAAACAAGTAGAAATGATGCCGATAACAATTCCAAGATTTCATAATAATGTTCTTTTTTTTTCAACTTCAACAACTTTTTGATCTTGTCTCTTTTCTATTGCCTTCGGCTTGGCAAGCCTTCTGATCGTTCTAGCATTTAGGGTTAGGGTCACTTGTACTTATAGCTATATAGGTATATAGATGTTGGAAAGATCGGAACTTTGTCCATTAGTCAACTCGCCCCAACCCAAGCATTATACTCATAATACTGTGATGGTGCAATTTTATGGGTATCTGGTCGTTTCGGCCGGTTGCTAGTCACTTCGTACCTTGGTCCTTTCTTACCATAGTCATTTCGTAGCTTGGTTCTTTTGTACCATAGTCATTTCGTACCTAATTTTGTCCTTTCGTACCATTGCAAAATTGAAAGTCATATCGTACCCAATCTAATTACGTATATAAGATGCAAACACCACCTGCAACTGACTTTATAAATCATTAAATATTTAATTTTGTCCTTAAAAAAAGTTTAAGGGCGTTTCTGATCAGCAAAAAAAAATAAAAATATTGTCATTGTGTATAAGTAATAAACATGAGCAATTGGCTGATTTGGTAATCGATAGGGCAGTCGAGTGTTTTCAGTGGTTGTTATTGTTTATTTCTTAAACAAATAAGATAATAAGTAATAATAAGTAATATTCGAACATTTCAGCTGGTAACTGAATTTTTTTTTTTTCATATTTATTTATTTATTTATTATTATTAGCATATTTATTAATTATGAATGTAAAAAAAAGCACACTTTGGTCAATTGGAGCCAATTTCAGAAAACATCGTAGTTGGCCGTTAGTAGTACATACCAAATACGGCTCTTGTCAGGTAAAATGGAAATAACAGTTGACAGGTGTTATGGTAAATCAATAACGATATGCTGCACAATAATGTGTTCTGATTTTCAAACTGTCAAAGTAAATTTAAAAAACAAAACAAAAAAAACACTGCTTTTATGCTATGGTCGATTCGTTTTTTATATACTGGTATGAAATGACTATGGTACGAAATGACTAGGGTACGAAATGACCAGGCAGCATGGTACATACATGTGCTCTACGTCACAAAAAAGTCACGTGATGCGCTTCAAATGCATGACAAGTCGAAGGGAATCCGCCGTCTAAAAATAGACTATTTGACGGTTGAAGGGAAAAATAAATTGATACGTACGAAAAAATATTTGGCAAAAATGCATATTGAGCTACTACGAACATTTGGGGGACCAAAAACACATTGGATATACAGATATAGATATTCTGGACAAGCAAATGTAAGTAAATTGTCATTCTAACAATTAAAAAAGGTTTTATTAGCCGGAAACTTTATAGCATTGCAACAAAGTCAGGAATGTCCCTTTAAAGTCGCAGATCTTAATACCACTGGGTATTTGTTCACTGTTAGAGCACTTCTTGATCATTGAAATAAATATTACTTACATTTTGTCCGAATACCAAGTGTTTTTGAATCAATGAATGTTTAGTATGGAATGGAAAATTGTTTAACGTGCACATTCAGACCAAGCTGTTGTAGCGCACGCCTGGCCTGGGCACAAGTACCGTCCAGGACAGGAGAATGTTTAGCGTCACCACAACACAAATACACATCGGCTATTGGACGTCAAATAAAAGTAAGTCTATCTATCTATCTATGTATCTATATATATATATATATATATATATATAATTTGACATTTTTACCTACATCCAATCCAAGTGTATCCTCGTGGTACTGGTTTTGAAGTGGATAAGCAACGATTTCATGTAGTGCAGAAATAGCAGTGGGTTTTTTAATTATTATTATGATTAATGACAGAAACATAGCCTAATGTATGTTGTTGCAGGATCGACATTTTGTTCACAAATCTCATCCCAAATTGGGCACTTGATCAACATTTGTATTCTTCTAAGACACTGACAAACGTTCACCTCGGAACACCTGTTGCAACAGTTAACACCCTTGTTTTGTTTGTTGTGTTTTAAAATATAAATGTAAAACCAAACTACTTGCTATAAAACTATTAATAATTAACCAATACACATTTTAATGACATTCGTCATAATATACATGATTAAAATAGAAACACGAATATCGTAATTTAATGTGTCTCTTATAACGTGTGTGTCATTAGGTAGAAATCGGTCTTCAGTGCTAAGGCGTAAGCGAGAATCCCTCCTTCCCCTCCCACCCACCCCCTTTCCTGTCATGAACGCAAAGCTTGCTTGTGACGGTACATGCTCTTAAATTTGTTTCGCCTGTGGCGATTTTAATTGTGTTAGAGGGCCGTGTGCAGTTTCATTGCCCGTAGCCCAGGTGGGCAACTTGTTACGTAATACTTCGGGCGATCGGACATTCCAATATGCACTTAGTCCAGCTGTGGAGGCCATGTGGCGAGTAGTTACGTAATACCTCTGCGAGTGCGGTTTCGACGACCGTGATTTGGCGACGATGGCGTCAGTAAGTCTGACGATCAGAGAGAAATATACCGACTCTAGTAGAGGTGAAATATCAGATGATAGGGGGAGGTACCGCCTTGTACCCCCAGGCGAATTCGGTTTTATAATAAATAGCTAGTTTTTAGAGATATCGAGGAGAACGCAAAAGGAAGCTTCCCGGGAACGTTAGTCCGTTTGGACTTTGGTAAATATCATTTCTGCTCTGTGTATAACCTTGATGTGATTGATGTGACTTTAAATATTTTGATACTGTATTATACCAATATTCTTTAGACAGTGTCTTCGGTCATCTGACGAAGTAAATCGTAGACTTTTTGTTCTAACATTATACGAGTATTTGGTAATATAAAGCTTAGCCAGTCATCCTAGACGACCTAGGTAAACTGTAGGTCATTGTCTTTATTGTGATAGGTACCAGTATTAATTCTGTTACAAGGTTACTGAATGAGTAGTTAGGGTTAATTAAAAATTAACCCGTTAGGAATAGAGCTGTAATTCCTTTATTAATTAAGTTCCCCTGGAAGCGTTCCTAAATTATCACACGTTACTGAACGAGTAGTAAGGGTTAACTAAAAATTAACCAGTTAGGAATGGTGTTGTAATTCCTTTATTAATTAACTTCTCCTGGAAGCGTTTCTCAATTATCACACGTGTGGGTGTGGTGTAACGGTGAAGTGATTCGCATATTGTGTAACTAGACACCTAGAGATTAACTAATTAAGTGATCAGTTCTGGGTTGTTATTAGTGCTGTTATTAATTAACTACTACGGCTGTACATTTGTCAGCGTAGATTAATACAGATTCCAAAGTGTATTGTGTTTTTGTTGTGTTTCTAGAGAACTAACGTGCTATAATAATATATACTTTATATAAGATCGTATCTCTGATCATACCTAGACGAGCCATACTAGGGTTTAACCGCCTGTTACAGAGAGATCTAATAGATATACAGTTAGGAGAGATATTTTGATAATCGTGTTTTATTCAGTTACGGGAATTATAGAATCCCCGTGACATTGCTCATGGAAGAACTTGCGACCACGATAGTCGTGCGCCACAACAGCTTCCTCTGAATGTGCACCTGATATCTGACCTGACCTGACCTGACCTTCTAGAAATATTGACCCACCGTACGAGATGGTGCGCTTGAACGCTTTAAGAAATTACCAAGTTTCCTGTTAACGTGCACGAAGCTAGATATTGCGTTAACGGTTTTTCTTGGATTACTCGTCTATCGAACAGTCCATTAATGTTATAATATTAATCTGAATAGTGAGTGTGAGGTACAAACAGTAATTGCTATTTACAAAGAGAAGCGGTGGAGAGGGGAGGGAATCCAAGGGGAAGTAATTTCAGCAACAAGGCCGCAGGGTCTAAATGAATAGGCATCGCTGTTGCTATACATCAAGTTTCACTAGTCTAGAATTTGCAGTTTATGAAAAATAGAATGAATGTTTGTCGCCTCCTCAGTATAAATATACTCGTCTGTGTGAAATAAAGGTAAACACTGGGATTTTATTATGTTGTGTAAAGAGCCGTGTGTGTGTGTGGGGGGGGGGGGGGTTACAAATATCAATATGGGCGTATTTTAAAATGTTGCAGGGATACACATAGATACGTTTATTTTAAAATGTTCTAAAAAAAATAATAATAATAACTATGCGTTGAATTTGAAGATCCCATACATTTTGTTTTACCACATAAACATGTTTGTTCTTGACTTAACATGTATGCACGGACAATGAATTAATTTCAACTTATTTTTGTGGTTATATCCAATTACGGTTTACGCACGCCGTCTTGGGCACACATCTCAGCTATCTGGTTTGTCTGTCCAGGACAGTGAGTTAGTGGTTAGTGGTTAGTGAGATACAAGAGGGTGTAGTGGTCTTACACCTACCCAATGAGTCGTTAAAACTCGTTCTGGGTGGGAGCTGGTGCCGGGCTGCGAACCCAGTACCTACCAGCCTTATTTTCGATGGCTTAACCACGACACTGCCGAGGCAGTGTTAACACTGATCAGGCGCGTCGTTTTAAAAATAACGAATGAATGCGGCCAATGTAAGCACGATATAACATAGCTCGGTCGCCTCTAGCCCTTCTCTTAATGATATATTATAGGGGAAGGCAAGGTAGTTAGGAAAGGAAATTATGTGTATTTTAGACACAGCGGCTGGCTATCTTTTGGTCGTCGACGATTGCCGAAGTAATACACACAGTCCTCTCTAGTCCTCACCTACATACCAACATGGGGCGGACAACTAGACGTTACTGGAGCTAGATATAAGACAACTTTATCCTTTCTGCCTCGCCTGTAGCGCTGGCTTGTCTGCAACCGCACTGTCCCAATCATAAGCTGCCTATAAGATGTTGGTTAAAGTGTTTCAGATCAGCTTTTGTTTTGTTTAACGACACCACTAGAACACATTGATTTATTAATCATCGGCTATTAAATGAATGAATGAATGAATGAATGAATGTTTAACGACACCCCAGCACAAAAATACACATCGGCTATTGGGTGTCACAAATGGTTAGTATATGAAAATATTATCTATATATATCTATGTAAAATCACAGTATAAGGAGCTGTGGGTGAAAAGCATAATACAATACATAAAATCAAGGTCAGTAAATTTTAAAACTTTGTATAGAAGTCAAAGTGTTTAAAGACTTTACAATTAATTCTGGATGGAATTTAAAAGATTCCAAAACATTTCTGTTGCCAAATATATAATTTCTAGTCAGCTTGAGGTGATCGCATTCCACCAAAATGTGGCGCACAGTCAGAGTACACTGACAATGTTCACACTGAAAATAAATGAATGCGTCAAATATGTATGGCCGATGCGGGCACGGCACAAGATTACTTCATCCTTCCTGCATCGCCTGTAGGATGACTGCCACTCCCCAGGACTGCCTTGACAGAATGAAGCTTGTTCGCAACCGCAACGTCCCAATCGTCTTGCCAAGTCGAAAAGATATATTGGTTAATATAAAATCTAAAATCACTGTAGGGGACACCAACATGGACACGGGGCAAGTTCAAAGCAGACTTGGCAGCAACATCTGCCTTTTCGTTACCCTTAATCCCAACAAAATATAACATCTTTATTGGCAATTGATAAAAAGACACACTTTCATATCGCCATTCCAACTAACGGATGCTCCAATTTCATGTACTGTAGATCTTGGAGACACGAAAATGAGTCTATGAAGATAATATATTTGGATGCACATGAATCCTTAATCTGTTCCAGGGCTTTAATGATTGCCCAGGTTTCAGCAGTAAAAATTATTGCTGAATCGGACAATCTCATGGAAATTATTGCGTCTGATGGGAAGTCTGTAGCACAAGCCACAGAATTCCCTGTATTCATCCTGTAATCACAGTACCTCTCTTGGATTTCCATGAAATGTTGTTTATAAATAACTGCATCTGTGCGATCCTTTTTAGATGCATAAGATCAAATACAATTTTTGGTGGTGTGATACACCAAGGTGGCAAAATAAAATATGAAGCCGTTTCCAAAATGTATGTTAAATCAATGTTGGAAACTGATAAAAACTGCTTAATGCGAAGACCAAATGTACGAATCGCATTCGATTTCGCATCAAATAACTTCATATATTAGTTATCAAACACCGCATTGTGTACGGGATGTTTTGGCATTGATTTAATCTTTGTAGCATACTGCAGAGAAAGCTTTGCACGTCTAGCACCCACACTAGGTTCGTGTGCATCGACGTACAAGCTCTCCACAGGAGATGTTTTGAAAGCACCAAGACAAAGCCTAAGTCCCTGTTTGTGTATAGGATCTAGCATTTGCAAGTAAGACTTACGTGCTGACCCATACACCCAGACGGTTTTTGACTTTGAGAATCGAAATCCATTGTCAGTTGCCCATTGTTGAAGTTTATTCAAACAAAACTGCAATTGACGTTCAATGATACTCATACTGTACGACCTGTAGAAAATCTGAAAATCGTCGACATATAACGAGCTATCAACGCCAGGTTTTAAACACTGGGTGATGCTGTTAATTTTCACGGAAAATAAAGTTACTGACAGGATGCCATGGAGATCTTTCAAAATCCCATACATCCACGTGGTATCGTAAGCTTTCTCAAGGTAAAAAAAGGCCGATACCAAATGCTGGTTATGGATAAAAGCATCCCTACAAAACGTTTCAAATCTGTACAAGATGATCAACCGTGCTACGTCTAGTCCTGATCCCACATTGCATGTTAGTAAGCAATTTGTGGGGCTCAAGATACCAGACAAGTCTACGGTTGATCATTCTTTCTATGGTTTTACAAATGCAACTTGTCAAAGCAATAGGGCGATAACTGGTAGGATTTGTTAGATCCTTACCAGGCTTAGGAATAGGAATGACAATGACTTTTCTTCAATGAGAAGGAAAGTCACCCAAAATCCAGATTTTGTTAAAGATATTTAATAGAACCATTAAGGATGATTCAGGTAAGTGTTTTAAGAGTTGATAATGTATTTCATCTGGTCCTACTGAAGTATCATGGGCTCTACGTAGAGCCTGTTGTATACTTCAGCATTTTCAGATGAAAAGTTTTATTTCTGACAGATGTAAAAGCATCTGTACTGACAGAAGAAGAAGTTATGAAAGACATTGTTTGCCAAGGCATTGGCAATGTCACGATGGGACGTCACATCCGTGTCATTGACAGACAAATGGCGAACTGTATTTTTGGATTCTTTTCCCTTGATTTTACGTATCCTATTCCAGACAGATTTCACAGATATTTGAGAACTCAACTTGGAGACATAATTTCTCCAAGATTATTTCTTACTCTGTCTGATAGCTTTACGAGCCTTTGCCCGAGCAATGCGATAACTATTCAGGTTATCCCCGATAGGTTCGCGTTTGAACCTCTCGAGGGTCCTGTTTCGCTCTTTGATTGCATCTTTGGATGTCTCATTGAACCATGGTTTATTGAAATACTTCGGTGATGCCGAAGTCTTAGGAATAGTTTCCTCTGCAATATCTTTCAAGTGATGGAGGTCCATCATTCTCCAAATTTTTTTTGGAAAGTGGTCACTACCACAAGGGTCTGGACAAACTTTCCAGGAGAAATCAAGACAAAGTGACGGACTACAAAGGTTTAAATCAATAGATGTGAAAGAACCACTTGCAGGATAAAGTATGTATGACTTTTATCATTAAGTAATATTAAGTCATTTTTGAGAATTAAGTCTTGTAATTGTTTACCTCTAGTATTTATGTCATCGCATCCCCACAAAGTGTGGTGAGCATTAAAATCTCCCATGATAATAAAGGGAGTAGGGAGTTGATCAAGAAGACCTTGAAAGTCCCTGGTGTTAAAATTGTAATTGTTTGAGAGGGTAAATAAACTGAACAGAGAGTAATAGTTTTGTGAGCCGTGACCTTTACAGTCACAGCTTGTAAATTTGTAGTTAAAGAGACATTCCTAAGTTCTCTGCATTATAAGATGTTTCCGACTAATAAAATATTTCTACAATTAAACTTGCATATTAAATATATTTTCTTTTTAGAATATCAGTGTCTGTATATTCAATGTGTTTCTGGTCGTCTTAATATTTGTAAGAAGCCCAAACTGGGTTTTGTCTTCAAATAATTTCGTACGTACGAAAAAACTATATTTTAGGAAATAAGATGAAATATAACCTAGTACAAATATTAAAAGGATCAGAAACACGTTTAATATACAGCCACTAATATTTTATGCAGAAAAACATATTTGATATGTAATTACGATCGTTAAAAAGGAAACTCAGGAATGTCCCTTTAATGCTACTATACTCTGAGGAATCTTTTTATTAACAAGAATGGAAACACCCCCAGAGGCTCTATTTTCAGTTTCACGAAACTTATGATAGAGGTTAAATCCTCTCATGGTAATATAATCAGTGTCCTTCAAGAAAGTTTCCTGAAGACACACTACACTGCAAGAGGATTGTTTTTGAATTAAAAGACTTAATTCAGCAAAATTGGGCCTAAGCCCACGGCAGTTCCACTGAATGACTGAATTAGTCATTGGGAGGAAGTATGGGGGTTAATTTAGACTTTCCCTTTGAATTTTGTGATGAAGCACAAATCTCATCACTCAGTTCCATATCTAAAGGATCAAAGGGATTACTGATAGGGACGGCACGTTGTTCAACCTTCTTCAAACGTCCCGACCAACCATCCTTATTGTGACTTGGTGCCTTTTCGTGACAAAGGTTTGCTAGGACCTGGCTCATCAGCAGTTGAACCTTTTGACGGATTCGTAGAATTCAAAAACACCTGGGTAATTTTTGTAACTTTTATCTGTGAAGCTTTACTTGCCTGTAGCTGAGATTTTATAATATCAGAAACATTCTTAAATCGGTCTTCATTGATTGGCCAAGTTAAATCTGTCTGGACTGAAGCATTGCTTGTATAGACCTTAACAGCAGAAGCATACGATTTACCCGCTGCAACAGGTCTCCACAACCTGTCTAGCCTCAGTGAAAGACAGACGTTTGTCAATTTTTACTTTCTGAACATGTTTTTTCAAACTGCCACTTTGGGCACTTTCGGGAGTACGCAAATTGGTTTTCCTTGCAGTTGATGCATGCCATATCATTTTGGCATGCCTTGCTGTCGTAATCATACGAACCACAACATGCATTTTGCCCATGTCCAAACTTTTGGCATTTAAAACGCCGCAAGGGATTTGGAATGTCAACAGGGATGTTCAAGTAACCGGCCTTAACTGACGAAGGTAGTAAAGATGTACTGAAAATGACAACTAAGGTATTTTTGGAATCATTTCATTATTTCGACGGATTTTCATCCGTTTCACTGACATAACACCTTGTGAGGAGAGATTTTCACAAATCTCTTCCTCACTAACTCCTTCCAGGTCTCTTGATCTAATCACTCCCTTAGATGGCACATTCAAACAACAGAGATCCATTTCGCAGCTTTTTGAAACTTTCGAATGGCAAACGGAGAAAGTTTCCGAAAGGCTTCTTCATCGGATGAACCGATAACAAGAAAACGTGGCCAGGTATGTGATGTAATCACTTTTGATTTCTTGAATTGACAAGTCGTGGAATCTTCAACTGACGACGAAGAATCCGAAACGTCGTTGTGGACCCTTTTCAGGGTCCCATCAGGATTGGTAATAGTATTTTCACCCATAATTTGGTTTTCATAAGTCATCAACCATGCCCCACCCACCCACCACAGATTCCAACAAGGGGACATGGTGCTGCGGATAACCAGCAGGCAGCCATGCCAGGGATACATGGTTGATATACTTGGGCAATAAAGAAATAATAAATCACCCAAATGACCCTAGCCACCACCCCAAGAGCAACAAATACAAAAAGTACATCAAACAATGTTTGTTCTTTACTATATAAACAAACCAAAGGGTTGTATGCTCTCGAGCTTGGCGTAACCAGCCGATTGATCAGGTCGGGCCTACCTGACCGCCCGTCTATTTGAACTCCGGGCCAAAGTGTTGTATCGTCAGAAGTCATACCAGCAGGTATGCCCCAACTCAATCACCAGGATCCCATCATCCATTTTCACGGGTCGCACCTTACGGCGAACAAGGCGCCCCAAAAGGGGAGTTGTACTGTATTAGCCATCCTCAAGGAGAATGCGCTTTACCACTGGGCTACGTCCTGACACGTTTCAGATCACTGCAGGAGACACCAGCCCTGGGAAGGGCAAATTCAACGCAGGCTTGGCAGCAAAATCTGTCTTTTCATCGCTCTTAAAGTGACAGACACTAGATTTTAAACACTACGGTGTTTATTACACGATTATAAGAGGTCTTTTTTTTCTTCTTTTTTTCTCTCAATTAATTGATGTCAGACATTACTTATATCTTATTGTTTAGAATATTCGTTTCACGATGTGTTTCTGGTCATCCAGGTTTTTGTAATACCACGCACTACATTTTTCATAATAAAAAAAACAACCCTCATACCTCTGACAAGTAACGGTTATCGGGCCAAGCACAAATTATTTTAAGAGATGTTTTTTTGTTTAAACATCAGACTTTAGCTTCACTCTCATTATCCGGATGTGTCACAGGATTTAAAGGGACATTCCTTAGTTTGCTGCATTTTTTAAAGATGTTATCGACTAACAGAGACTTTTTAACGACTGTAATTACATATCAAATATATTTTTCTGCATAAAATATTCGCGGCTGTATATTAAACGTGTTTCTGATCGTTCTAATATTTGTATTAGGTTAAATATCATTATATTTCCTAAAATATTTGTTTTCGTACGTACGAAATTATTTGAAGACAAAATCCAGTTTGGGCTTCTTACAAATATTAAGATGACCAGAAACACATTGAATATAGAGATATTGGTATAATAAATAAGAAAATATATTTAATATTTAAGTTTAATTGTAGAAATATTTTATTAGTCGGAAACATCTTACAGTGCAGCAAACTCAGGAATGTCCCTTTAACCAAACTTCAGTCACATTTAATCAATGCCATCCTTGCGACACGGAAAGGTACATTTTTGTCTTACGATTCTAGACCTGTCAAGTACAATGGAAAGTGTTGCATTTGTTCTGTCAACACATCAATGGTGATAACACACGCAGACGATTCCCAATGTCTTTGCTGTGGAAATATGATAGCCTGCATGACGAAAGTGCAAACAGTGTATTTAATGGGTTATTTTCGTCAATCGACATAAAAGAAGCTTCACTGTTCTCTCCGAGTAAAATCCCCAGTCTGGCAATAAGCATGGTCATTAGTCTGAGCATTGCGTCTGCGATGTGTAGTGTGAAATGGTGATTGCTTCAATCTCGCCTTCCATTCTCCTTGTGTAGATTGTGTGTAGTACGCAGTGGCCAGCGCCCGGGGCAAAGCAAGTACTGCGCCCCCAAACCAGTGGACCGTTAGCATTCCCCGAGTCCCTTCCACCAGTCCAGAATTTTGCGCCCAGTGGCCCCGCCCACGCTACGCCACTGGCTAGTACGAGCAATGTTACCCTGATACCCTTAAAACAAACAACACAAACACTATTAAGTGGTGAATTAATCATTTTGAGAAAGCCACTGTTTTTCTCTTTTATCCATTTGTTATACACATGGCTCAGCAAAACCGTGATGATAAATAAATTATTAAAAAACACAGAAACATACGAAGAACACCTTAGTGCTACACAATAATTGCAAAACACGTAATTTCGGGAAGCAACACGACTGCATGTGAAACACATACAGAATTTCACATACATATTAAACGTGTTTCTGATCGTTCTAATATTTGTACTAGGTTAAATTTCATTTTATTTCCTAAAAAAAATCCAGTTTGGGCTTCTTACAAATATTAAGACGACTAGAAACGCATTGACTATACAGACACTGATATTCTAAACAAGAAAATATATTTAATATGTAAGTTTAATTGTAGAAATATTTTATTAGTCGGAAACATCTTACAATGCAACAAACTCGGGAATGTCCCTTTAAAATCAAAGTTCTAAATTAAAACACAGTGCAAGGAACTGTGCAAAACATACAAATATCACAGATAGGTAAACATAAAATTTAGAATAAAATTCAGTATCACGAAGAAAATGCGACAAAAGTTCAGGATGGAATCGAAATGATTCCATCACATTTCGATCAAATATATCTTTTCTAGTTTCTCTCATATGATTGCTCTACACCAAAATATGATATAAATGCAGCAAACTCGGGAATGTCCCTTTAACTAGAAATATTGGCTCAGATCGACATAAAAATAAACTATTTCTCTGTACGATTTGTACCACCTCCTGTGATTGGACGGGGTAACGTCAGACCTTCGTTTTTGAAAAACCTAGGAGTGCTCAAAATCGCACTCTTCAAAATGCTTACAAGGGTCAGGGTGGTGGAAATAATACACCTCAAAATGCAGAGTTGGGGAAAATCGCACCCCTCAAAATAATCAGAATTAGAGGCAAGAGACCGAGAGGAATTGCACCTATGAACATGATTAAGTTTGAGGAGTACTGATTTCTAAATTAAATATCTTAAGAATTAACGTTATGTGTTTTCGAAATAAATATCCTAATTTAACTAATAATATGATGGTTGTTCTCAAAGATGAAGTAATGGGTCATTGCAGTCTTACACAAGAACACGAAACACCATGAACACAACATTTATCGATTTCTTATGTATTATATGCATATCATGTTGCATTAAAATTCTTAATCTGTCCTCCATACATTATCTTTTAATCATGATAATCTGTTGACTATTTATGAATAAAAAATTGAAACTGATTTGTTTGTGCTTATTCTGTTTAGTTTAAAACAAGTACAATAATTTTAGTCTTCATTCCAGAATGATATGATTTCTCCATGGATAACAAACCTGTGAACTGAATGTGAATTGACATTGTAACAACTATGGTATTGCTATTAAGAATTCTAACTGTAAAATATCCAATAAAACTCTCACAAAAAATAATGTCCGTAGACCTATTTGTAAATTATCTATCTGTGATATTTGTATTTTTGTACGGTTCTTTACACTGTTTTTTTGTTTTGTTTAAATATTTTAATTTTTGTTGATCATCAATTAATGTTTTGCATCAGCCATAGTTTGACACCCAATAGCCGATGTATTTTTCGTGCTGGAGTGTCGTTAAACATTCATTCATTCATTCATTCATTCATTATTTGTAAATTATTTAAACTAAAAAGAAGTTAAAAAGTGTAACAACAACATGGCACACGATTATCACATTTATCTGATATGATTGCCAGAACACAATATTAATAACAATGTAATTGTTTTTTAATTAAAATCAGAATGGTTACCTATGATTTCTGCACAGTATTTACTATTATAGCCATTAATTGATGCAGAAATGATTGTACTAATTGTTGTGATCGTTAAGATATAACATTAATTATGTCACAATCAGAAAAAATCATTAGTATGTGATTTTATTTTTTGTCTAATGACATCAGATGTATATTATTTCACATATACATAATTTATTTATAATCATGTCTCATCTGCAAATTCTCTATTTAAAATAATAATAATAATGTCATAACATAGAAAATGTCAAGATCTATTGTTTTCTACCCAAATATAATATCTTACTACAATTTGTTATAAATATATATTTTTACAAACAGGATTAACTTTCATTATCTGTGTACTGTAGTTAACACGTCATTTATTATACTACTAACTTGAATCATAGCAACCCATAAAACAAGAAAAAACAACAAAACCACCCTAATGCAAATTTAATTTTAAAATATACATGCTTTACACTCGTTAAATTCGAATTATTGAGTTAAAATTAAATCGGTGTATGTTTGTTTCAGGTGCCCGTCAAGCGATCACATGTACTAGAAATCTGACTCTACCAAGGTCAATGTCCTTTGCTTTAAATTACGTGGCAGTATCGTGGAACAGAAAGTAGAAATGTCTGCCAGTACGTCGCTATGCTATTGACCAAAACAACCTGCCTTACTAAATTAGGTGGGGGGTTTTGGTGTACGCGTTTACTGTGATATCAACATGAATAAACATTATACACATCATAGAATTATTGGACAACGGACCTATTATTTTTCTGTACGTGATCAAAACGACGACAGTGTAAAATTAAATTTCGCGATAATTACCTGCATTGTACGAAATTAAACAAAACTAAAATACACACACACACACACACACACATATATATATATATATATAAAAATTCATAAATACCTTGACGACTTTATTTTCCATCACTCCTTTTTCGGTACTGTAGCCAATAGAATATTCGATGTTCCATTTTAGAAATGTGCTAGGTTGCACGTTGGTTGTCATGCTTTTTCGATCAGGTTAACATCAACAGAATTATGGAACAACAAAGTTTTCGAGTTTTCCCGATTGACAAACCGACGAGATCTTAATAAGTGAATTCCTAGCTGACTGGCTTGGTGTAAAGATAGCCAACCAATCGTGTTTCAATTTATAAAAGATATTCAAGGAAGTTCATTGTGAACAGAATGGAAAGGTTTATGGCGTGTTGTGGATTGGATTTGATAAACAATTAAAACGGCAGAGTTAAAAAAGAAATGCAAGCGTGATTTGTTCAATTTAGGGGCGCGTTATTTCGTACCCGTCAGATTGAGTTGACAGGAGGTCACGAGCCAGATAGCGCTCGCGCCCGTCAAAATTGAACGTCTGTAATTTTAAAATAACATCCCCAAAGACAATTTCATCAATATTATCATTCTCTGGAAATACAAACAAAGTGCCTTTGGTCTTTGAAGGCTTTCTGAGTAGATACTGCACCTCCAACATTTCGGTTTTATTTGATTCATGGAGGACTTTCCCGATGTAGTGATATGTTGACATTTTTTAGCAATACTTAACAAGAATGAAGTCACCAATCTTTACATTTTCCTTCATTGGCGTTCACTACAGTGGATTGGTCTATGTCAATCTTGGAGTGGTTCCCGTAGGGTGCATTATTGATGTTTCATTTGATCAGTGTCCTCTGCAAGATCGAGAATGGATTGGTCCTGGACAGTCGTGTCATCATTTAGGCCTACTTCCTGTAAAGTAAACAAGAATATCAAACTGATAGATGGTTGGTTGCTTTCAGTTCATTCTGGATGTGAGCAATGAAAATAATATCACATTATATTCATTTTAAACTCCTCAACCTGAAAGAGTAGAAGTTGAAATGTAGATTTAGGTATTTTGACTAACCTGCTCATTTTTAGCCTCTGATCTATCTGTAACATATGCTGACAGGAACTGATCATCATGGAATATATGTCTGCCCATTAGGTAGATGCCAGTTGCTCGAAATCCTGCTGTAATATTTTCAGGCACAGACGCTTTTGTGAATGCCTTACCCAGGTTCTCAGAAATATCGTAAATTCTCATTGGTTTTCCTGGATGACGGACTAGCCACTAATTACATACAGAGTTGTAACATCTTTTCAGTGGTTCATACACACTTCTATCAAGTGGTTTAAGTTTATGGCTGAAGTGACGAGGAAATGTTAGCATTGTAATTCCGTTTGCCTTTGTTTCATCCAAGATATCAATGGAGATATGGCTTTGGTCGTTGTCCATCAGTAGAAACACATGCTTTTCAAGAGAAAACACGAGGTGTGTTTAATGAAATGATCTATCCACATTTCAAAGTTTAGGCTTGTCATCCAGACACTGATGTGGGCAACACCAACAGTGCCCAGTGGTGCATTTTAATCATGAATTCTTTGAAATGAACACGTGGAAAGATGAGAAAGGGTGAAATAGAATTTACTTGTGCATTTACAGCGCAATTCAAAGTTAAGTTACTAGTATCCCCCGTTCTCTGGACGTAACCTGCCCCACATGTTTTGATCCCGTTTCGGCAATAACATTTGGTGGCTTGAGCACAGTGGTGAGACCAGTTTCATTACAGTTATATATTGGTCTGGCTTCATAAACGTGACGATCCATGACACTTTCTAAACTGATAATCTTAAAATGTTTTTAGTTACTATTGTGGCTTGCTTACTACTAAGAATTGTTTATAGAACACTAATCCCCTCAGGATGTTGGTACCCCCCTAGGATTTGGTCAGGGTACGGCCCTGATATAGCTGTTTTACATTAAATAGTGTTATAATGTTACTGTTGGCAGGTTGGTAGCAAACATGGTGTATAACTGTTCATCCATCAATGTAGTATGGTATGAAGAATGAAATTAGTATACGGGGATCATTGGGGTACTGAGATGTCCCAAGGTACCCCATATGCACAGCGCATGCCTAAAATCAGACTAATTCAGTAGATATGAATCATCTATTGCATGAAAGTATGCCTTAGTTGAGTATGTCTTATATACACAAGAACAGCCGTTTGGTTCTCTATGAGGTAATAGATGCAATTCTTAGATGTAAAAAAAAATACTTTAACTGCTTAAAAATCAACATTTTACTTCCCACACTTGTTTAGGTTCCATTAGACCAAATAAATTCCAATTGACGACCATAGTAACAATTCTTAATAAAACTAACAGAAGCAACGTTTCAAACCACCGGGTCAGTATATACACTGACAGTGTGGTACCTCCCATTGATAATTATTCCAAGAAACTATACTGTCACGTATCGTTTTAAGCACTTAGAGGAAGTTTACAGTACCCACCGTCTGGTCCGCACAAAATGCCAGTGGAAATATTTATTCCCACCCCAGTTATTGACAAGTACACAATGTCACTAGTGTAATAATTGTTCACGTAATAAAACATGTGGAACTGATGGGGCATTTGTCATATTATTTACACAAATAACCAGAGTCACATATATCCACCAATCACGGCCATAGTTACGGTTTACTCCTTAAACATTTGACGGTGCACTTCGAACTCTGACCTGACAATCACATGATTGGTACATTACAACCTATATTGAAAAAGTTCCAATTACAAAAGGTGTCCAATCACATATTTTTAAGAAGGTTATTTTCTTGTGTACTCCAGTATGAAATGATACAGCCAGCAGAGTAAGTGGAACTACAGAGCAACGTCTTCAATAGTACCTACCGAAATGGATCCACAGCATAATAAATATACATGGGAATGAGGTACATCATATTTTATCCTTGTCTGGTAGGTAGCACAGCTGAATAATATAACACCCATGTGGATTTGTATACTGTATATGGTACATACTCCAAACTGAGCTATTCAGAATACCCCACACTAGAAGAACTTTACATGGAGATGCTATGTACTGAGTGAACCACAGAAATCAGGAAAATAATCCCCATAACATCAAAGTCGCACCCAATTAGTGACCAAACCACTGATAAGGCAGCTGTAACTAGCACCCAATTAATCACTGGAAGCAGTGAAAGACTAATGTCCATTGTGGCAAAGTGTACAATATACACAGGGAGAATGAGTCAAAAATGAAGTGACAACGTGTCGACATTACGAAATCTGGCTAATTTGGAGGGGTGACAAATGTGTTTGCATGTATCAACACATGGAAAATAAATTGCCTTCTTTTAATATTACTATCCATGCACCAGCAAAGTTTGTCATTTAATTTCTGAAATCGGACTGACAATCATCATAGTTTTAAGCAAACCATTACACATGTATTACAATGCCAGCATTGAAAATATCATTACAATTTGGTTTCAAGAAAGGACATGTTTCATACCACAAGAACAGAAGACCAGTCACAAGGGGGTGGACCACATCAAAAGTGAGAGAGACTGTCAGACTTACAAAGTCAATGACTGAAAGGGTCTTGCACACCAGTGCTCATGGTGTACAGGTGACACAAGTTCAGTTCAGGCTGCGGATTCCTGTCGGCTTTTGCGTGGACTGCGGAATACCCCAACACAGCTGGAACTGTGTTCTGTGGCTCCCGCTGGTGCAAGGTAAACAATTACCACTGCATGACACATTGATTACAGAAAATAAAATCACTCACTGAACATACATGTAGCATATTAAAGCCCTTTGAGGGCTATTTTCACCAAAAGTTAACTAAAATCATTACACAGACCACGTTATCTGGCCTAAGAATAAATCGCTGAGGTTTTTCGGGCTTAACATCACCAATTTCAGATTAAGTGGATAAGTGTCTGCATGAAATTTACATTAGCAAGTATCAAACTATGATAAAACATCAAAGAGTAGGAATGTTGCACTATACAAAATACACACTACAGTGTAAGGGGAGATAATCTTCATGAAAAACTACATGAGAATAAATGCATAAAAGTGTAGGGCATACAGTAACAGTGGTTACTTACACTGAAGTTAAATGAAGGTACCTTTGATTAACAGGCCCGAGGCAGACTCCTACAGGCTGATTCACATGGGCAAGCTGGAGGACATGGTGAACAGGGTTTGGAGAGAACATGCCAGTGCCGTTCCCAACTGCAATTCAGGTCGACTAGAATTCAACTTTGCCGCAGAAGAGCAAAGAGGTGTCTGCACCCGCCAGCAAGTCCACTGCACATCATGCATGTACAAATCACCAACATTTAATCTGTACACAGAAACACAGACACACACACGGAGGGGCAGGGGCAGACGACAAGCACAACCTAATGTCACAGTACAAGTAGGCCTCACAAAGATGCCAATAAGTACGACCAATTTTCGGTTGCTGTGTACCTGCTTAAATATCCCACCACCTTCACATAAGGGCTGTCAGAAAAATAGCAATAAAGTAGCTGACACAATCACACAAGTAAATCAAGAAGACTTGTATGCCAAACGGGAGGAACGTAAAGTAATTAACACAGTCAGGGGTACACAATCCAACATTATCAACATTCAATGTGACGGCATGTATAACAATGCCCTGTATTCTGGCATAGGCAAAACCCCGTCCCAACCTGCCACGCAAGTGGTATATACTGCTGTAGAACACACTACAAAAGACAAAAAGGTTATAGCAATTTCCACAAAAAAAATAAATTATGTTCAAAACGGCACAGTATAAATGATTCGCAAAAATGTGCGGAAAATATGTCATGTTCGTGTGACATTCCCATGGCAATGTCGATAGGAAATGAAAAGGAATGGGCTAAAGATTGTTTACTACCAATTAAAAGTGAGAACAATTTAGAAGTACAATACCTGACGACAGATCCGGACACAAAGGGTTTCAAAGCTGCCACTGAGCTGTATCAGAAAAATGTCACCAAAACCGAACCGCATTTTCTTCTCGACACCAGGCATCTTTCTGAAAACCAAAGAAAATTTGTCAAAAATTCTAAATCAGTAGAAACAATGATGCCAGGTAGAACAAAAACAGAGAGAGTTAAATTACAATCTAGGTTTTCCAATGACATTGCCATGAGATGTCAGACTGAATATGATCAAGCCTTTAAAATGCATCCGGGAAATATTTCTAAATTCATGCGTGCAATATCCTACACTCGCGAGGCCATTGTGTCCTGCTACCAGGGCTTACACGACAAGTGTAAAAGATACTCACATGCCTGTAGAACTATTATACACAACTGGATTTCTAAGAGTTGTTTCCTAAATAATAACTTTCAAATAGACACTACAGAAGACAACACCAACACTTTAAGAGCATGTGTCGACTGCCGCCTAGGCCCAAAGATACTGCAACACACCAAATTCAACACAAATACACAGAAGTGTGAGGCCGTAATGCCTAAGACATTCTTTACCGAGACACACAACATTCTCTAGAACTTTTGCCGGCAGAGCTCACAGCGCAGTACACAGCATCAACAACGGGCCCGCTGAATCTGTAATACAGCTGTCACAGCGTATGGGTTGCAGCTTCTCACCGGGAAGAAAAGTTGTAAAATCTTTTTAAAAAAATAAAGAGTACAAATTTGGACAGCGGCTTAAAAAGAAATCTATTGAGTATAAAAGAAAAAGATGTCAAACTAGAAAGTCTCTGTATGCACTGTATGAGATTCATCAGGAACAACAAACATATCAGAAAGGCATTACGCTACAACAAAGCACCAAACACAAAAAAGTCGAGCATAATTACGCCAAAAATATTTTTTTTCAGACAAATAAAAATTAAATACTAAAAGAAAACAGTGATTTTAAAAGCAGTTCACCTCACAGAAGACAGTGTGGTACATGCTGTTGGTTACATAAGCCTTGCAGTTTGCATTCTTTTCTACCATTATTAGCAAGCCTGGATTCCAAAACCAGGTGACGCATTTACACAACAGCGAACATGACATCAATGGCTTATTTCAAAAATCCCATGGTACATAGCCATGTCTGTGGGAAGTAATTTGTTCTCTGCCATGTAGGCCAGCCGATGGGCCCTCTCAACTTTTGCTCCTGGGGAAGAAGGCCACACAATTCTCTGTCTTCCATACCCATCGGGTGTGACACTTCCCTACCAGACAGTGCATTTGAATTGTCCAACATTAAATTTACTTTTCTTATCAAGCAGATATTTTAAATGGTACCAAAAGTCATCCATTGTGAATGCTAATAGACTATTACCAGTATATGCTAATTAACAGACAAACTTGAATATTAATAACAAATTAAAAAAAAAAAATGGAAATTGCTGTATAGGTTCCATTAGACCAAATAAATTCCTATTGACGACCATAGTAACAATTCTTAATAAAACTAACAGAAGCAACGTTTCAAACCACCGGGTCAGTATATACACTGACAGTGTGGTACCTCCCATTGATAATTATTCGAAGAAACTATACTGTCACGTATCGTTTTAAGCACTTACAGGAAGTTTACAGTACCCACCGTCTGGTCCGCACCAAATGCCAGTGGAGATTTTTATTCCCACCCCAGTTATTGACAAGTACACAATGTCACTAGTGTAATAATTGTTCACGTAATAAAACATGTGGAACTGATGGGGCATTTGTCATATTATTTGCACAAATAACCAGAGTCACATATATCCACCAATCACGGCCATAGTTACGGTTTACTCCTTAAACATTTGACGGTGCACTTCGAACTCTGACCTGAAAATCACATGATTGGTACATTACAACCTTTAGTGGTTTTCTCTCACGAAATCAATATGGCTGACAGAGGGAATACTCCAGTCCCCTATTGATGACATCATAAGGGATTCCCATCAAAAACAATAGTAATTAGATGGGGTGTCCCAATGTGCCTCATGTCCCAGTGAACCCCACTCTCCTCAACAGTGTGTGTCTGTGTCTCTCTGTGTGTGCATGTGTGCGTGCGTGCGTGCGCGTGTTAGACCCCTGGCTTTCACGGAAACTATAGTTTTCGGTACCGTGTCGATAAAGTCGTGGAACCGAACTTTTGTTTTCCATGATTATTATATCGAGTACCGTATTTGACCAGACGTAGGTCCACGTCTTTGGATAAGCCCCGTCCTTTTTTTTTTTTCTTTTTTTTTTTGAAGACATGTAAGAAAATATAGGCGTTTATTCGTAAATAATGGTTCGTGAAGTAAAACGTTGAAGGATCTAGAAAACGTTGTTTAGAACGTTACGATCGAGCACGATACTAAAATGAATAAGTAGACTCTTTGTAAAGTTAGTTTTCGTATTATCTATGTGAGCTGAAGACTGCCACTCTTCCAGGACTGTCTTAACATAATGAAGCTTGTTAGTAACCGCACCGTCCCAATCATCTTGCCAAGTCAAAAATATATTAGTTAACATATTTAAAATCACTGAGGGGGACACAAACACCGACATGGGGCAAATTCAAAGCAGACTTTGCAGCAAAATGCCCTTAATGCGAACATGACTAGGTATCCAACAAAATATAGCATTAGTGTTGGCAATGTACAAAAAAGATACTATCGTATCAACATCCCAAAATAAGGGATACTTCAATTGTATGTGCTGTAAAGCTTGGAGAAAGGAAATTGAATCTGTAAAAATAATGTATTTGGACAAACATGAATCCTAAATCTGTCCCAAGGCTTTAATGATTGCCCACGTTTCATTGCGCGCGCGCGAGTTCATTTGTACTCTGTCAGTTAACATAACGTCACGTTAAAACGACTCAGTCATTTCATTTATATGTATTGTCGTGCTTATATACTGTAAGGTTCAAACACTCTGTCCTGGGCACACACCTCTGGTATATGGGCTACCTGTCTAGGACAGTGGGTTAATTGTTAAGTGTGAAAGAGAGAAGTTATTTTATTTTTAGCCATTCTACGCTTCAGTCACTATACATATTCATAATTAGGCCAGGTATAATACAAAGGATATGCCGATCGGTATACAAATTTCGAAGCTGGAATTGTGTAAAGTGTATGAGCGCCATCTATTGAACGTCTGCTATTCTAGTTTCCAAAATGGCACAAGCAGTTTATCAGAAGGAAGGAAATGTTTTATTTAACGACGCACTCAACACATTTTATTTACGGTTATATGACGTCGGACATATGGTTAAGGACCACACAAATATGGAGAGAGAAAAACCGGTATCACCGCTTCATGGGCTACTCTTTTATATGCACAATCCCACAGACAGGGTAGCACATACCACGGCCATTGATATACCGATTGTGGTGCACTGGCTGAAACGAGAAATAGCCCAATGGACCCACCGACGGGGATTGATCCCACACCGACCCGCATCTGGCGGGCGATTTACCACTGTTCATCAGAAATAATTGTATCACAATCTGAAGTACACCTTTTTTGTTTAGAACATACTTTTTGGGACAATCCTGTCTGGGAAGGTGCATATAAAAAATCCCTTGCTGCTTTAGGAAAAAAAAAATGTAGCGGGTTTCCTCTGATGACTACGAGTCAGAATTACCAAATGTTTGACATCCAATAATCGATGAGCTCCAGTTTGTTAAACAAAACAAACTTGATTTCATCCACAACGGATACGTGATTTATGATTAGACGTATTCTCGTCCACTGACCCAGTGCTAGCTATTTTGAGCATCAGACATGTTTTGCAAGTCACGTTTGATCCACAGATCCTAATTTACTGGTGCCTTGATCACTAACGAACAAATCAAATAACATTTATGCATTCGAACAGCCGATACTAATAGACAGAAAAAAAAACCGGAATGAATATCGTGCATGCTGATCAAAAGTCTTGTTACAGAAGAAGACAAATTAAGGAAAGAAGTAACTTAACAAACCACTGCATGCGGTGAAGAATACAATCCGACGGAAGTGCGTATAAATGAAACAGGAATATATACAAATAATGCAACAGGAATATATACAAATAATGCAACAATTAAAGGGACATTCCTGAGTTTGCTGCAATTTTTAAGATGTTATCGACTAACAGATTTTTTAACGATTGTAATTACATATCAAATATATTTATCTGCATAAAATATTAGTGGCTGTATATTAAACGTGTTTCTGACCGTTCTAATATTTGTACTAGGTTAAATTTCATTTTAATTCCTAAAATATAATGTTTTCGTATGTACGAAATTATTTGAAAAAAAAATCAAGTTTGGGCTCCTTACAAATATTAAAACGACCAGAAACACATTGAATATACAGACAATGATATTCTAAACAAGAAAATATACTGAATATGTAAGTTTAATCGTAGAAATATTTTATTAGTCGGAAACATCTTACAATGCCGAAAACTCAGGAATGTCCCTTTAAGGTATTATTTTTTAAAATCTTTTTTCACTGCAGTCATTGCAATGGAAGCTTGTTTTTGTTGTTCAAATAAACTGCGGTTACAGTTTAAAGGGATATTCCTGAGTTTGCTACATTGCAAGATGTTTCCGATTAATAAATTATTTCTACGATTAAACTTACATATTAACTATATTTTCTGGCTTAGAATATCAGTGTCTGTATATTAAATTGCGTTTCTAGTCGTCTTAATATTTGTAAGAAGCCCAAACTGGATTGTGTCTTCAAATAATTTCGTACGTACGAAAACATTATATTTTTAGAAATAAAATGAAATTTAACCTAGTACAAATATTAGAACGATCAGAAACACGTTTAATATACAGCCACCAATATGTTATGCAGAAACATATATTTGATATGTAATTACAATCGTTAAAAAGTCTGTTAGCCGATAACATCTTTAAAAGTGCAGTAAACTCGGGAACGTCCCTTTAAGGTATTATAATGTTTTAAAACTGTTTTCACTGCAGTCATTGCACTGGAAGCTTGTGTTTGTTATTCAAATGAACTGCGGTTAAATTTTAACAAAAAACGTTTTTCGTTTTTTTTTAATGTTAGCTTCACAACTTTGATTATACAACAACGATAAAACAAAAATAGTCAAGTAGCATAGGCAGCCGAGTTCATTACTGGTCTTCGATATACCATTGTCGGTGGGCCTATTGGGCTATTTCTCGTTCCAGCCAGTGTTCTACAACTGGCGTAACAAAAGCCGTGGTATGTACTATCTTGCCTGTGGGATGTCTTGCTGCCAATCGAAAAGAGTAGACCATGAAGTGGCGACAGCAGGTTGCCTCTCTCAATGTCTGTGTGGTTCTTAACCATATGCCCGTAAATAAAATGTGTTGAGTGCGTCGTTAAATAAAACATTTCTTTTCAATATATTATTGATCACAGATCGTATATGTTTGATTTGGGGGTTTTAGTCCATGAAGAAGTGCGTACAAGTGCTGCTTGCAACGAGTAGTCTTTAAAAATATAAAATAAAAAATACTTTCCGATCCTTCTGATCTCTTCTGATTTAATCTGCACTGCCGAAATGTTTTATTTAACGACGCGCTCAACACCTTTTATTTACGGTTATATGGCGTCATGCATATGGTTAAGGACCACACAGATATTGAAAGAGGAAACCCGCTGTCGCCACTTCATGGGCTACTCTTTTCGATTAACAGCAAGGGATCTGTTATATGCACCATCCCACAGACAGGATAGTACATACCACGGCCTTTGTTACACCAGTTGTGGAGCACTGGCTGGAACGAAAAATAGCACAATGGGTCCACCGACGGGGATCGATCCTAGACCGACCGTGCATCAAGCGAACGCTTTACCACTGGACTACGTCCCGCCCCTGCTATGATAGGATGATATTATTAATAAGATATCATTAAAGACACCACACCTAGTTTTCTACATACAAATACAAAAGAAATTGTGTAGGGACATAAAGCTGACACTTTCTGTAGAGTGACCCATGCCAAAAATGCGATCATATCCAACACTTGCCATAAAACTGACTGTAGCGTTACAAATGCCCTAAAAAATTAGCGCCCTGGGCCCCGTTCCACAAAGCGATCTTAGCGCTAAGATCACCTTAAGTGCATATGTTAGCTGTGCAGTTACGGCGACCTTAGGGCTAAGATCGCTTCGTGGAACGGGGCCCTGCCCTGCAATAAATCCTAGTTAGAACACTGAATCATGGCAGCAATCACGGGTTTGTCAAAAACATACTTTTGATTCTGCCTTATCCAAAGGTACGATTTTGTCATTCAGATTTAATTATACCCCAGCAAACAATAATTGACTGGGCCTTTTCTTATGGATTTTGCTGACGTTGCGACTTTTCTGTTTGTTCCAAGTATTGGGTCGTGTCGGTTGTCAAGAGCTGTGTCCACAGCTCATCACCTCAATGTAATGGATAACAAATAATTAGGAATTCAACCTCTTACATTGTTAACGGATATCGTTTCGCGTCAGTTGATGTGTGTGGCTTATGGGGTGGTCTCTAGGGATCACGGACATTTCTTTAAAATATCTGCAATGCTTTAGCTGTATACTCGCTCGTTTTCTGCAAATATTTAAAACCATTAGTTGGCATTTTATTGGTTAAAAGTGCATTTGAAGGTTATGGACATTGGTTTTCTTGGCTAATGTGTGTCAAATATTACACACTCAGAGAGAGAGAGAGAGAGAGAGAGAGAGAGAGAGAGAGAGAGAGAGAGAGAGAGAGAGAGAGAGAGAGAGAGAGAGAGAGAGAGAGAGAGAGAGAGAGAGAGAGAGAGAGAGAGAGACAGAGAGAGAGACAGACAGACAGACCAGAGAGAGAGACAGACAGACCAGAGAGAGAGACAGACAGACAGAGAGAGACCGACAGAGAGAGCTCCATTGCCACGAGTCAATTCTGATGCCCCTATCCATTAACCTTATTTCAACAAATCGGCACAAAAATATTCGCAGATGACGCAGAAGGGGGCTAAATTCATAGCAGTAACCAATTGAGAACCATCATAATAAGGAAAATATGCACATTCCGTACAGATCATCGGGCACCTGACATCCTCAGAGTACATCTTGGATTCTTAAGAAGGTGTTCAAACCACCTAATATGTTGCGTTGCTACTAGCGCCCGTTATTAGTACTGTGGGGTAGGCCTGTTTTATTACTGGTAGACAGCGACGAGATACCACTGTATCCTCTTATAAACAGGAAACTCATAACACATCCTTTTATAAACTGAAACCTTGTAGCTGTTATTTGCCGTTCAAGATAAATGTCGAATCTAACCCCATTGAAACTATTTATCTGTTTTGTCTGAAGTGTTTTTGCTGTCGTTTGATTGCAAAAGAGTATTCTCATTTAGCTGATCCTGTTGGCAGTGTAGTAGCACATGAGAGATTGATTCCTATATTCCCCCAACGTAGACACATTACAATGTTACCGACTCCAAACCCTGAGTGAGTGCTCCGCAAGGTTCAGTGGGTAGGTGTAAACCACTTGCACCGACCAGTGATCCATAACTGGTTCAACAAAGGCCATGACCGTGTTGCTTAAAACATCGATACATCATGAAATCTGTTTTTATTGTGTCAAATTTTATAAATAAGTAATTAGAAGAACCTGTCAGTAAAAAGAAACAGCTCTGTTGGAGTTTCAATATATAAGAACAAGTAGAAATGTGAACTCACTTCTTGGTGAAATGATAATGATTCCACATTTTAATGAATGAATGGATGAATCAAAGAATGAATGAATGTTTAATGACACCCAAACAAGACATATATATAAGCTATTGGTTGCCAAACTAAGGTAAAAGTGATGATCAACATCCATATAAAAATTCAAAAGTTAAATTAAAAAAGTGTAAAAAGATGTGCACATTTTTTTTTTAAATAACACTAAGGCAAACTTAAAATTTAGAATAAAATTCAATATGTCTATCCAATATATCTTTCCTCGTTGATTTCAAACAATGAATGGATGTTTAACGACACATCAGCATAAAAACATACATTGGATATTGGATGTCGGACTAAGGCAAATGTGTAAATCAAGTAATAATTAGCATCAATATAAAATGTCTAAGAGTTAAATTAAAACATTGTAAAGAGCTGTGCAAAAAATATAAATATCTCCGATAGGTGCACCGGCCTCGGTGGCGTCGTGGTTAGGCCATCGGTCTACAGGCTGGTAGGTGCTGGGTTCGGATCCCAGTCGAGGCATGGGATTTTTAATTCAGATACCGACTCCAAACCCTGAGTGAGTGCTCCGCAAGGCTCAATGGGTAGGTGTAAACCACTTGCACTTGGTTCAACAAAGGCCATGATTTGTGCTATCCTGCCTGTGGGAAGCGCAAATAAAAGATCCCTTGCTGCTAATCGGAAAGAGTAGCTCATGAAGTGGCGACAGCGGCTTTCCTCTCAAAATCTGTGTGGTCCTTAACCATATGTCTGACGCCATATAACCGTAAATAAAATGTGTTGAGTGCGTCGTTAAATAAACATTTCTTTCTTTCATTACAATGTTTGGTGTTATAAATAGCCATACAAGTTAGAACCTAGAATGAAGTGCGGAACAATTTAGAATGTTGGGTGTACATTTTTCAGTTCATTATAATAACATTATTATTAGAAACTATAAATCTAAAATATCGATGATAAAAAAACAACAACTAAAAACAAAACAAAAACACAATTGTTTATTTCCACTCAGTGATTTATTAGGGGCGGGACGTATGTATCCCCGTGGTAAAGTGTGCGCCTGATGCACAATAGGTCTAGGATCGATCCCCGTCCAGTGGCGGAACCAGAAAACGGGAGGGGGCGGGGAGGGGGGCAGTGACATAAGACGGAATGCCAATGGAACTTTGGCGGAGGTTTTAACCGGCCTCGGTGGCGTCGTGGCAGGCCATCGGTCTACAGGCTGGTAGGTACTGGGTTCGGATCCCAGTCGAGGCATGGGATTTTTAATCCAGATAACGACTCCAAACCCTGAGTGAGTGCTCCGCAAGGCTCAATGGGTAGGTGTAAACCAGTGATCCATAACTCGTTCAACAAAGGCCATGGTTTGTGCTATCCTGCCTGTGGGAAGCGCAAATAAAAGATCCCTTGCTGCCAATCGGAAGAGTAGCCCATGTAGTGGCGACAGCGGGTTTCCTCTCAAAATCTGTGTGGTCCTTAACCATATGTCTGACGCCATATAACCGTAAATAAAATGTGTTGAGTGCGTCGTTAAATAAAACACTTCTTTCTTTCTTGGGGAGGTTTGGAGGGGATCGTAAAAAAATGAAAATTAATATATAATAAAAATTATAACTGTCGCAAAATTTAGGGGTGGGCTCCTGCCCCCCACCTATATCTGCCTCTGCCATATGTGGACCTATTGGGCTATTTCGCGTTCCAGCCAGTGTACCATGACTGTTATAGTAAAGGCCGTGGTATGTGCTATCCTGTGTGGGATGGTGCATATAAAAGATCCCTTGCTACTAATGGAAACGTGTCGCGGGTTTCTTCTCTATGACTGTGTCAAAATGACCATCCAATAGCCGATGATTAATAAATCAATGTGCTCTAGTGGTGTCGTTAAACAAAACAAACTTTTTCATTGATTTACTCTGTGATTTACAAATGTGTAACATAATACTCAAGGTCATTTTAACAGTTTCCATTCGTTCTCGTCTTTTTCATTTGCACTGTCGCCCGCCTTCTTTTTACTTATAATTTATTATTGTTAAATAAATAATGATCAACTGATTCCACAACATGACACGAAGATTAGTTAGGGGAATCAATGGGTTTTTTTAATAGCATTTAAGCTTATAGACATGCCCACACGAAGGCGTGTAATAATTTTAGTAGATTTTAAGTTAAAACAGACAGGACCCGGAATCGTTACTTTAGGTTTGATGTTAGCGTGCCATGCTCATGTTTTGTGGTCCCAATCGATTTGCCAAAACTGAGCAAGTCATGGCTGCACGAAAGAACAAATTTTGTTACAATTATATTTAATTTGTAAATTTATTTTAGCTGAACAATCGGCCATTTCGTTTCCCGCGATGCCAACATGAGGTGGAACCCACTCCAGAATGACTTCAAGTCCTATTTGTAGTAATTTAATATAATAATTATAAATATTATCAATTAATTCTGGTCTGACACTATGGGAGCCCATGGTAGCCCCCAGGGAACTAAGTTATCTGTAAACATAACAAATTTATTAGGGCTATTTAAATGTTTATTATTGTTAAATATCCAAATTAAAGAGTGTTGTATTGCCAGTAACTCCGTAGGATAAACCGATATATTGTCCGTTAGTCGAGCCCTAATTGAAATCGGCTCAGGTAATATTTTAACTACGAAGGTCATTTCAGCTCTGCTAGTGGTGTGGTCTTAGAATCCATCCATAGATACCTCGATGTGCTCAACATAGTATTCCCCAACCATGGCATTACAAATTATCTTTTAAATACTGGCAATTGAAATTTTATTTAATTCTTCACGAATATCACACTGAACCTTGGGAGTAGGGTCTCCACGAGTACTCGAGTACTGGGGCACGGGTCGAGTCTAGCAAGACTGGAGTCCGTTCACAGGACTCGAGTGTCCGTGTAAGTGAGACAATATATAGCATTAATTTCAGCAGTAACTAATCAGTAACAATAGAATCTATCACGGTTGTGTTGTCGGGTTGTACCTTACAACGGTGATAGATTCTATTTTTTCTGATTAGTTACTGCTGAAAGTCTCAATTGTATGGGTACTCGAGTCATGTGAACGGACTCCAGATCTCGGCCTTCATTCCAACCCGAGGGACAAAAACATTTTGTCCCGAGGGTTGGAATTGCCTTATCTATACCTCACAACGGTGATTGATTCTTTTTCTTGCCCATTTAGTTACAGTGACAAAACATTAACTTTGTAAGCTACGTATGGTTTGTTTATTGTTGAACGATTCGTAAACATTTCACCTACAAACAATGAAACCCATTTAATCATACGCTGAAAATATAGTCCAACTTATGCAACGACATAAAAATGCAACAACTTAACAATAAATTTAAAGTTGAAAATATTAATTTGTTTAAATATTTTTAAAACAATGATACAACGAGAAATTTCGAAAACCTTGAGTTATGACGGCAATAATCGTAAAACGTGTTATGACGTAACGCGTATGTAGAAATCGTCTAGCCCTCGAGTCAGACAAATTTATCTAGCCCTAGGGTCAGACAGATTTTTCTAGCACCGTGCAAAAGATGGATAACCCTGTCCAGTGGGCAAGAATACAAGTTACACAATAATCATATGATAATGTGCTAGCTCCTCTGTTTAATCTGACCGTTCATCTGTCACAATACTGAACGTATCAACCGGTTTCTGAATGCAATTCAATGGCATGATTTCGGTTTCATCTGGTAGTAAGTGTCGGGTACTCGGGTTCGGGTCGAGTTTGACCCACAAATACTCGAGTCCAATATTTTGGACTCGTGGAGACCCTACATGGGAGACTGCAAGAGCCAAGGGTGTTTAAAATGAAATAAAGGTACACTAATTGGCATTTGGGAAATCCCAAAGTCAGTAGTAAATTTGGTAAGATAGCTAATAATAGAAATATTTTTATCTTCATTAAGATTCGCATTATTTTTTCATTTACCATACTTTGACACCCAATAGCCGATGTATTTTTCGTGCTGGGGTTTCGTTAAACATTCATTCATTCATTAAGATTCACTTCAGTGGGTTTCAGATGATTAACAGGATTATCAGGAACCAGATTTTTTAATTTATAAATATACTTGATACCTTGTTAGATTCGTCTCAAAGTAAGTGGAAGTATGCTTAACTCAGTGAGAACACAGCCATAGTGTGTGTGTGTGTGTGTGTACAATTTGATGTTCTAGTAATTAGAGTAAGAGCCTTTTTGTATGAACAGAGCTCAATGGAGTATATTAGGAAACTACCGTAAAAGACCCCCAAATCAAACCAATTACCTAAACGTCAAAGCCATCTTGCACCTAGTCCTAGACGGAGGCCAAGGCCGGCTCTTGTGCCCAGGACAGGCGTGCGCTACAACAGCCTGCTCTGAATGTGCACGTAAAGCCCTATGACCTGACATGACCTATATTGCAGGGTTCATAGCGGTCTTTAAATTCCTTGAAACTCTTTGAATTTAAAATATATATATATATATATATATATATATATATATATATATATATATATATATATATATATATATATATATATATATATATATATATTTGTAGGTCTTTGAAAGTCTTTCAATTGTAATGAATGTCTTTAAATTCTCGTATTGTGTTCATTCGTTTATTTTATTTTTAATTTTTCTCAGTCAACATCAATACTCTGACCTTTCTGCTGGCGTAGCTACATCATAACGCAATACTTTGACAGCTCCATGCACGTGATATTTTCCAGTTACAAGGTTTAACCTGTCATGATGCTTGTAAAACAAAAACAAAAATAAAAAATAAATAAATAAAATTTCTTGCTATAGACGGCAACGTAAACAAACTGATTTGGTATTTTTATCGCATTCTGTTGTCATTAACCGCTGTGTAAAAGTCTTTGCAGTGTTTGATAATGGTAGGTAAAAGTCTGAAAGTCTTTCAATGTGTTTGGTCTTTAACGCTATGAACCCTGTCTTGGTAGCAATCAAAATATAAAATATATTACACAAAAAACAAATACAATAATTAACTTGGAACACAGGAACACCCAAGATTATATACTAAGACAGGCATGGCAGCACAACATCCGAGCGGATTGCCAAGGATATTATACAACAAATGTGAAATATAATACACAAGGCCATTTCAACAGTTTCCCAGTGTTCCGACCGCCTCTCCTCTTTCCATGTGTACTGTCGACCGCCTTCTTTGTACTTAAACATCAGTCGATGCCGTGTATGGGTCGTCTGTCGTATATTCTCATCGCATTAAAGATGAATTCCGTTAATACAAACTCGAGTAATGAGGGTTGGCTTTCTACACGACGGTTATATATATATATATATATATATTTATTATATACATAGCAATGAAATATATTGATCTACGGAAACCATAAAAGTCATATCCGGTGAAAAGTAATAGGAAGAAATATATCATGACGTTACGTGTTTTCGATAGGATAAGTGAAAGATATTACCAAAGAGCGAAAGATATTGTCAAAAATTAGGAAATATGTATGTAATAAATAGACCATTTCATGGTGTTTTTCCGAATACGATTTTTGTCAACTCGTGATGTGTGTCACTCGTTGACATAAAAATCGTATTCGAAAACCCCCATGAAATAGCCTGTATATATATATATATATATATATATATATATATATATATATATATATATTTATATATATTTATATATCATATAATATCTTCATTTTCAGTGCAATCAAAGTATGTGATATTTTTCAGATCACATACTTTAAGAATTTAATCATTTTGCAAATTAGATGTAAATTAGTCGAGGTCTCGGCACTAGGTTTATTGACATTTAAGCAAACGTACTTGGGTGACACTCCATGATTGACGTATGCATTCATAGTCATCAAATAAAAACATTTCAATGGCAATTTGACACTGAAAGCTGTCCAGCGTTCAGAAAACTAAAAAACGTTAGGCATAGCTTTATTTTGATGTAAGGACATCCAAAATGACGTCATTCGAGTTTGACGTCATTTCCATTCAAAAATACACCGCGCCACATATTCTTACGTCATTTGAATGGACGGGAATTAAAGTTGCGTGTACAGTTTACAAAAACACGTTGTATTAAGCTTGAGCTTATACGATAAAGAGATTATTACCCTCGTGTATTTCGGTATCGTCAATATCATATATTACGAACAAAAATAATGTATTATGCTCACCAGAGGCTCGCATAATACAATTTGTATTCCTAATATATGTTATTGACGATACCGAAAAACACTGGTAATAACATATATATATATATATATATATATATATATATATATATATATATATATATATATATATATATATATATATATATATATATATATGTGTGTGTGGTGTGTGTGTGTGTTTATTTATTTTTATTTTATATATATATATATAATTATATATATATTTTTTTTTTGACATCATTTTTGTTATATCATTGTAATACTAAAACGGTTGCTCCCATCCATTCCTGTTGGCTCAGGCCAGACACCGGTCATCATCAACCTCGGAGGTGGGGGGAGGGGGGGGGGGGGGATTATTTTCATACGAGCTATCTTCGTATAATTAAATGCACTTAATGCCAGTTTTATTTGGAATATAAACAATATAGAAACCATCGCAGGCATCCTGTTAATTAAAAATGACGGCATCATGATCTGATATTACTTCTACTCTCTCAATATTTTATCGTATGTAATTTTTTTTAATCATGGGAAATTCTCCGCTTGTGATCCATAACAGTTGTTAGGCTTCCGTGGTTACTGAGGATCGTCTCTGTTTAATTATAGTTCCGCACTAGGTGGTTTTCTCATAGATAATGCATAGCAACGGATCAAAGAAGTAAACGATTGCATAAATTCAGGACATCAGTTTATTGAGCAAGAGATTAGCCTTAAATAAAGAACAGTTATTCACGAAAATAGAACATTAATTTTATTATAAAACCTGTGGTTAAGTAAACGTACGAGGTAACTATAATTAAAATTGCGTGCATTTTTATCTTATAAATGCACGTAATTGAATTGTGGTTATCTGCTATTGGGAAACTTTAAATACGAGATCATGCTTGCATTTCCCTTTGATCATTCGGGATCTGTGTACGGTCGAATGTAGCACAGGACCCCGTGTGATAGTTGTGTTACGAGTTCGTAGTGCACGGACTGTATACTAAACTGAAACATCTATAGCTCTAGCCTCTGGGCACTGTTTTACGAAGCGATCTTAGCGCTAAGATCACCTCAAGTGGAAGCAACTACCCAAGGAAATGTTCTCCCTTCTCCAATTCTACATCACCGACGTCATATAACGGTAAATAAAATGTGTTAAGTGCGTCGCTAAATAAAACATTTCCTTCCTTCCACTTTTATATCGAAACGTATGAAGAATGAGTTTGTTTTGTTTAACGACACCACTAGATCACATTGATTTCTTAAGCATTGGCTATTGGATGTCAAACATTTGGTATTTGTTTTTTTACATATAGTCTTAGAGAGGAAACCCGCTACATTTTCCCGTTAGTAACAAGGGATCTTTTATATACGCCATCCCAAAGAGAGGATAGCACATACCACGGCCTTTGATATACCAGTCGTGATGCACTGTCTGAAACAAGAAATAGCCCAATCGGCCCACCGACGGGGATCGATCCCAAACCGACCGCGCATCAAATGAGCGCTTTATCACTGAACTAAGTCCCACACCCCCAAACGAATGAAATCATACTAAATATATAATATCTAAAATAAATTTGAACTTTTAGTGATTTTATTTGTTATTTCATTACAATAAAACAATGAATTTATTAAAACTATTAGTGTCAGACAAATTTTGTCAGCAAGTCCATATTCAAGGTTTTCTATGATATTTAAAGTAGCATTTTTGGTTAAAAGAATGTCCTCTAGCGTTCTATTATGTGCATTGATGCAATCACAACAGACACCTGTTTTTGAAAACATTATAAACGTTTTAAAAGACAATCTTGAATTTGAAAGAAGAAAGGAAATGATTTATTTAACGACGCACTCAACAAATTTTATTTACGATTATATGGCGGCAGATATATGGTTAAGGACCACACAGATATTGAGGGAGGAAACCCGCTGTCGCCACTATAGGGGCTACTCTTTTCGATTAAAGTAGTCTTGTGTCGTGCCCGCATCGGTCATACTCACTTGACGCATTCATTTATCTTAAAGAAAGATCCTCCACCTCAGTGCGAGTACTGTCAGTGTACTCTGACGGTACACCACATTTTGGTGGAGTGTAAGCATCTTCATGAAATTCGAAAAGATATTTTTGGTCAAAGTAATGTGATGGAATCATTTCGATTCCATCCTGAACGCATTTTACAATTTTTACGTGACACCGAGTTTTATTCTAAATTTTAATTATATCTATCTGTGATATTTGTATTTTTACACAGTCCTTTACACTGTGTGTTTATTTAACTGTTAAATTTTTATATTCATGTTGATCATAAACCAATTGTTTTTGCATTTACCATTGTTTGACACCCAATAGCCGATGTATTTTTCGTGCTGGGGTGTTGTTAAACATTCATTCATTCATTCATTCATTCTTTTCGATTAGCAGCAAGGGATCGTTTATATGCACCATCCCAGAGACAGGATAGCACATACCACGGCCTTTGATGTACCAGTCGTGGTGCACTGGATGGAGCGAGAAATAGCCCAATGGGCCCACTGACAGGGATCGATCCCAAACCGACTGTTCAACAAGCGAGCGCTTAACCACTGGGCTACGTTTCACCACCACCCCCCCCCCCCCCCCCCCCCCCCCCCCCCGAGATGACGACCAAATGGTACAACAGACGCTTGCTTAGCTTTATTATTTCCGAGTACATTAAATTTACATGTTGGTGACAGGTATCTACACTAAACCCGGCGCCTCTATGTGAAACTCCATTATTGTTGTGCTGACATATAGGCCACAGTGTGTGGAGACGTGACTCGACTGTCGTACTAATGTTTAGTTGTCGAACCATGCACGCTCGAATGGTATATCAAAGGCCGTGTGGTATGTGCGTGCCATCGCGTCTGTAGGATCGTGCATATAAAAGATCCCTTGCTGCCAATGGAAAACATGTAACGGGTTTCCTCTTTAACACTATATGTCAAAATTACCACATGTTTGACATAGAATAGCCGATCAAATGTTTGACATCGAATAGCCGATCAAATGTTTGACATCGAATAGCCAATGATTAATAAATCAATGTGCTCTGTTGGTGTCGTTAAACAAAAAACATTTTTGGTTTAGATTTTTGTGAAAAAAGGGAAGTTATCCGGTATGTGCAAATATGTGTTGCGTGACTGCCGGTTGGACAATTGGGCTATTTCTCGTTCCAGCCAGTACACCACAACTAGTATATGAAAGGCAGTAGTATGTGCTACCTTGTCTGTGGGAAAGTGCATATAAAAGATCCCTTGCTGCATTAGAAAACACGTAGCTGGTTTCGTCTCTAGGACTCGGTCAAAATGACCAAATGTTTGACATCCAATAGCCGATGATTAATAAATCATTGTGCTCTAGTGGTGTCGTTAAAGAAAACAAACTTTTTGAATCCGTTGCGTGGCATTGCTTAATTAACTACAGACACTACAACATGCTTATCCTCATCAGTAGGCCAGTACATATCCTGCTGGGGCAAAGTGTGGCAGCCACTCGACAAGGAAATACCACAACAACGTTTCATGTCACTTAGGTGACTTTGAAATTACTATAATTTTGCCGAGCTGCATACATGATAGTTTCACAAACTAAATGCTGTAAAATATCATCAACATAAATCATGAATAGGTCACACGGTGATTTATCCAGTGATTCTTCATGTTGTTCCTGCATCTGGTATCTCCTCTTTCTTGGCATGTCATCGACGTCTTTACAATTAAAGTGGCAAACCCAGGGCCCGGTTTCACAAAACATCGTAAGCCTTGTTTTGCACGTAAACGTAAACCTACGATTAAACCACAATTTTTATTTCTATTGTAGTTCCAACAGATATAGTTAGAAGAACACATATTTCATTTTCTTTTGTTTTTAAAATACTCCAGCTTCCGTAGTGATGTAATTTTCTGTGTGAAATTGATGCCAACCACACGCAAACGCACGACCGGTATAATTACTAGTAGCAGACGTAAATTACGATGTTCAGTGAAATGTGGACCATGATTTTAATCACTAGGCCAACGACGTACTATTAAAGCCCTTTCTGATAATTTAAATTAGAAATATTTACACTTTATTATTTAGAATGTTCATTTTCGTACACCTGGAGTGGTTCCGGTCATCCAGGATTGGGGTGGGGGTTTTTTTTTATCCCGAAATGTATTTTTGCATAAGTCTAAAATCGGTTCTATATATTTTTACACAGTATTGCCACGTTTAAACATCGCTAACTTTAACTTATCTCTGTTTTTACCATATTCCAATGTGTTGCAGGTTTGTACATTAAATAAAGTTAGTGTCCACGGGCTGAAACTGGAGTCTACTCATTTAAGTCTCCATTTAAAGGGACAGTCCTGAGTTAAGATGTAACCGACTAACAGAGACTTTTTAACGATTGTAATTACATATCAAATATATGTTTTCTGCATAAAATAGTAGTGGCTGTATATTAAACGTGTTTCGGATCGTTCTAGTATTTGTACTAGGTTAAATTTAATTTTATTTCCTAAACTATTATTTTTTCGTACGTACGAACTTATTTGAAGACAAAATCCAGTTTGGGCTTCTTACAAATATTAAGACGACCAGAAACAGATTGAATATACAGACACTGATATTTTAAACAAGAAAATATATCTAATATGTAAGTTTGATCGTAGAAATATTTAATAGTCGAAAACATCTTACAATGCAGCAAACTCAGGAATGTCCCTTTAACCTAAACTTCGTTTGCAAGGCTACATCTTATTCCAGTTGTATGTCCACTACAATACACCCAGGAACGTCGTGTGGTATATAGTATCGCCCTCGTTCTCATCTTAATCTGCCACGTTAAAATTTGTTGTTGTGTTTTTGCTTAACGACGCCACTAGTGCACATTGATGTATTAATCATCAGCTATTGGATGTCAAACATTTGGTAATTCAGACAGTCTTAGAGAGAAAACACGCTACATTGTTTCCATTAGTAGCAAGGGATATTTTTATATTCACCATCCCACGGCCTTTGATATACCAGTCGTGGTGCATTGGTTGGAACGAAAATGAGCCCAATGGGCCCACTGACGGGGCTCGATCCTGGAACTACCGCGCATCAGGCGAGCGCTTTACCACTGGGTTCTTCATATGGAATTTATTACTACAAGTTATTTATTTCTAAGCCGATTGTTTTCTAAATTGGATACAACATAGTAATATTATTTTGTTATTTCCAAAACACTTTAACTTTTCTTCTTAAGTCAAACAAAACTGAAATTATTTTCAGAAAACATTTAGGTTAACATCACAATACATTAACATCACTACGTCATATATGTTAAGAGCAACTCTATTAAAGGGACATTCCTGAGTTTGCTGCATTGTAAGATGTTTTCGACTAATAAAATATTTCTACGATTAAACTTACATATTAAATATATTTTCGTGTTGCAGATATCAGTGTCTGTATATTCAATGTGTTTCTGGTCGTCTTAATATTTGTAAGAAGCCCAAACTGGATTTTGTCTTCAAATAATTTCGTACGTACGAAAAGATTTAATTTTTGAAATAAAATGAAATTTAACCTAGTACAAATATTAGAACGATTAGAAACACGTTTATATACAGCCACTAATATTTTATGCAGGAAAATATATTTGATATATAAATACAATCGTTAAAAAGTATTTGTTAGAAGATAACATCATAAAAAGTGCAGCAAACTCAGGAATGTCTCTTTAACAGTAAAACAAAAACTTAAGATATAAGTGATGTCCCTTTAAAACGCTGAACCTTGACCTGATATGGGACAAAATTTCTTAACAAAATATATTTCTTTCTTTTCATTTCATCATTGGTATCGATTTGATAAGATGGGGAAATGGTGAATTTAATATCTTTCTGTGCCACATGTTTAAATGAGAAGTCACGGGTTTGCATTTTGTATCTGGTTGTTTTGTTTGTTGTTTTGTTTGCTGTTTGTGCGCGCGTACATTATACACTTATAATATAAGTTATATATGAACGGATCCGCGTTAACGCCGTTCAAACAGTGTAAAACGGTTCTACATAATTATATGATACATACTTCCATGAGCGTCAAAAACCATCGCGTTAAATGTTTAAATATTTATTACCATGACCTATACAAGAATCTTGGGACGATCGATCTAGACTGCAGCTTAAAAGAACCCACCTTCCCTCTCCTTTCTTTTCCCTCATTATTTATTTATTTTATTTTATGTTTTATTATTATTATTGTATGTGTGTGTGTGTGTGTGTGTGTGTGTGTGTGTGTGTGTGTGTGTGTGTTTGTCTGTGTCCCCTGCGCGTGCTGTAACCTCACCGTGGTGCAGGGGTGTAACAGTCTCTTTGAAAATGGCCAATACAGCACAAATCCCCTTGTTTTCTTCGAAATAAAATTGAAATTTTTAGTAAAAGTCAGTATCTATCTGTGATATTTGTATTTTTGCACAGTTCTTTACACTGTTTTTTATTTAAATCTTGAATTTTTATATTGATGTTGATCATCATTTTATTTGTTTGCATTACCATAGTTTGACACCCAATAGCCGATGTATTTTTCGTGCTGGGGTGTCGTTAAACATTCATTCATTCATTCGTTCGTCTGTGTCTGTGTGACAACAGCCACTCAGCATCAATCGAAATACATGAATTGAATAAAACAGCACATCTCTTTCCTTGAAGAGAATCCCTTAAGAATCGTTGGCAAAATATCGGTGATTGGCTCTCTATTAACTGGGCGGCTTTTCACTCAGCTGGTTTGCCCGTCTAACATATCGGGAAATCCAGTAATAAAATACCTTGATCGGAAGACTGCTACCGGTCAGTGGAGGACGGGCAACTGTTACAAAACACGCCAGCAATTCTATAAATTTGACAACAACACTCGTTAGTGGCTGTCGTTGAAAGGGCGTGTCTTAAAACGCTCAAGTGCTTTCGGAATATGGAGACAGTATGTGTACCGTAACGCACGTAAAGCAGACATGGTTTGTTTTGTTTTTTGTCAATCGGTATAATACAGGACTATATAATTATTATTAGATTTTATTTTTATTTTAGTTTTTAGTCTTTTCCTAGTACATTTGTAAGTTGCTGACACGAATAATGTTGCAGTTGGTCCACAATACGTTTTAACATTTATAGTGATGTTATAAAGTAAACACAGAGTAAACCAGAAAGCGAAACAAAACTAAGAAGAACTGAGAATGGATAACGAACAATCTGTCAACGTTGTGAATGAAATATTGTACGTGGATATCATTCACTGGAACTTAACGACGGAGCGGAACTATTCCAACTTGACGGACTCTTCGGATGTTCGGAGTCACCTTCCGGTTGTGTCTGTCGAATACGTGGCCCTCTTCGCGACGCTGTTCTTCGTGGTGGGTATGATTGGGGTGGCAGGGAACCTCATGGTCATATACATCGTGCTCGAGGATAAAAAGATGAGGAAGTCTGTCACGAACTTGCTTATACTGAACCTGGCGCTGGCGGATTCGCTCATCATGGTGTTCGGTATACCGGAGATCGTCCTGTTCATGTTGAACCAGGGATGGCTTCTCGGGCTGGTCATGTGCAAGATACAGAGGACCGTCCTCGTTGGAGCCCTATACTCGTCCGTTCTCACACTGGTTACAGTTTGCATTGAGCGGTAAGCTTGTATTTATATTTTAAAACACTATGACCCACTGGTGTACCCATGATTTTATATCGGGCGGTAAACACATATTGGAGGGCAACCCACACTGTATATATGATTTTATAAAATTTAATACGGTTTTTACAAAGGTTTCTTTTTGGGGGGTGGTGGCGTGGCCCCTCCCCCTTGCTACGCCACTGGTTGAACCAGGGAAGCTTCTAGGGGTACAGCAGTTAAACAGGACCACAATAGGGTTTGAAGCAGGTGCGGGGTTTTCAGGACAGGTCAAGACATAGTAATAACAGGTAATATCCAGCTAGTCAGAAAGGGGAACATTTAAATTACAAAAGACATTGTGCATTTTGTTTCGTATTGTTCGGGGAAGTACCATGCCGGTGTGTGTATGTGCGCGCGCACTCGTGTGTGTGTTTGTGTGTGTGAATATTTTACACGAAATTCTACTACCCCGTAAGTTCTAATCTAAGTTTCGTTTTCGTTTTCACCAATCCGTTGTAGTGGATGTGATAATCGATCATGTTGATGTGCCTTTTGTGTGTTACAATCTGTCGCAAACGTAACTTCTCCATTTTCTAAAACCCTTTTCAGCAAGCTTGTCAGGTTTTGGTGATCTATTAATCTGATGGTCACCGTTGCTATGGGAAGTTTTACCGATAGATGAAAACCGGAAATAAAACGGATTTTCATTCTTTGAAACGCTACTACTAATACCCAAGTATTTCATCGGTAAAGTTTTTCCCCATCATGTGAGATCACGTGATGCCACCCACTACGGTTACCACTGAACCATCAATTGTCGACACACACACAAAACAAAAGGAAGAGCACATTGTGTATTAATCATCGGTTATTGGATGTCAAACATTTGGTAATTTTGACAAATAGTCTTAGGGAAGAACCCGCTACATTTTACCATTAGTAGTAAGGGATCTTTTATATGCGCCATCCTAAAGACAGGATAGCACATACCACGGCATTTGATATACCAGACGTGGCCTGTCCCTTTGATTTAGGTTAACAGTTCTTCGCAAAACAATTTTGATGAAAACCAAAACCAAGAGAATATATTTAAACATTCATTGATTCTAATTCACTACAGCATCATACAGGATGTATTTCCTTTTACCCGTTCGTAAACTCTTTATTGACACCCAATATTCGATTTTTCTATAAAATGGGCGTGGGGTGGGAGTTCGTTTAAAATATACTATGTAATGCTAGTATCAGACTACCAACTGTCACGACGAAGTTGGCCAACTCGCCGATCTTTTACTTCCACGACTGTCAAGTTCCTTGTCTGAGAACTCTTACAACTCGATTCTCTTCGTATCAAACACCTACGACCCGATTAGGTGTTAATCTGAGAGCACCCGTCATTGGTCGAAATTACAACGAAATTACAACGCAATTGTCGTGTTGGTCGACGCCGTCGTGACTGTCGATAGTTTGAGACTAGCATAAGTCACTATACACATCCCAGATAGCCGAGGATTGTGCTTCTTTTTTTTAGGGGGGGGGGGGGGGGGGGGTATTACCGGCCAGATTACAACTGGTATAATAAAGACCATGGTATGTACTATCCTGTCTGGGATTTTTTTTGTAAAATATTCCTTGCTGTAATCGAAAAGATAAACGCATGTCGTTGCGGGAGCGGGTTTCTTCTTTTATTATCTGTGTGGTCTTTGGCCATATTATATCCCACACCATATAATCGTGTAAAAAAAATGTGTTCAGTGTTTCTTTACATAAATCATCAATTCTGCCCAGAATTATGTTTAAAGCGTTTAAAACATTTTGATTTTTATGTTGTATTCTATTGTACGTTTCTAACAGCTCTTTACACTGTATATATAATTATATATTTTTTTTATTTCTAATGTAAATCATATTCATGTACTTACTTTTGTTTCACAGCCATTGTTTGTGCTGAGATGTCGCTAGACATTCGTTCATTGATTTTTATACACCCGTCTATGATGGGTTGTATTATGGTATGGCGTTGTCCGTACGTCCGTCTGTTAACTTTTTCTTGTCCGGACCATATCTTGCATGCAGATGCCCAGAGGACCATCAAACCTCACATGTAGGAACAACTTGGGATGGTGGTGTGTTGCGTACTATTACTAGGTCACAGTGACCTACTTTTCACGGTCTACTGCACATAACGGCAAATCCTTGTCCGGACCATATCTTGCATACAGATGTATACATGACCATCAACCCTCACGTGTAGGAACAACTTGGGATGGTGGTGTGTCACACATAATTACTAGGACACTGTGATACAAATAAATAAAATAATTTGTCTGTTTTCACCTAATTAGAATTGAATCATACCCGTAACATATTCATTAATATCTATGGTTTTCCAACAAACTCATGTATCATGTACCTCACCGATACTCGTTTATTGTATTTTACAATTAAGGGTCAGATCTAGCCAAGTCGGTAGAGGTTTGACTATACCAAATTAAATCCCATAGGCGACCATGTTAACGTTTGTGTTTAAAACACTATATGCAATATATCAACCAAACTATGAGCCATAAATATCAGTATTACAACCCCTATCTCAAAGTATTATCTGAAGAAAATGGTACCTTTCATGGCTCATTTTCGGTATAACCAGATGTTTTTACAACACCCCTAGTTTCGCGCAAAATTAAGTACTTTCATACATGTTTCAAGAACACGGCTACTTGACAGTTTCACTAGATGAAATAAAATTGCTACTTCTGTGTTTTGCCCAGTTGAAACTAATTGTTATTACAACAAACACACTCTCATTTATCACCAGTGGCAGTACTTGTATTAACTGCTCTATCAAAAGTTGTAATGAATGAATGAATGTTTAACGACACCCCAGCACTAAAATAGAGATCAGCTATTAGGTGTCAAACGAAGGTAAGTATATCCAAAATTCGGTGCACCTCGAACTTCAACCCAACCGGAGGTTCTTTGGTCTAGTACTACCTAGACCGCCGTCTTCGCAATCCAAGGAACCATTCCGTATGGTATACTGTATTGCGTATTTACGGAATGAAGTATGCTATACAGAATGGTACCTTGGCTTGCGAACATGGTAGACTGCTAGCCTGGGGTGCTTACATCGTAGGATCAAATCTAGTCAATGGACCCATTATCGGCGGGTGGGGGGTCTTTCCGAACTAATGCACCACGATTGGTATATCGTGGTATATTCAGTCTCGTATGGGGAAAATGCATAGAAAAGAAATGTAGAGGGCTTCCTCTCTAAGACTGTCAGAATTACAAAACGTTTTGACATGCAACTGCCGATGTTGATATAAATCAATGTGGTGTCGTTACACAACACGTTTTTAAAACTTTCTTTTACGATCAGTAAAGGCCCGATGTTTTATGTGCGCGGTTTTTGATACGGTGAATGCATGGGAACCAAAGATTGCGCCGCCTGTATGGAAACCCTGATAGTAATAACCACAAAATCGATCCCGTGCCCCGCGCTCACGCCGCGACAAACATTGCGTACATGTAAAAAGGTCATAACACACATGTCGTACCAATTAACTGTCGCATTGGATGCATGCGATATGTTTGTCTTTCTTGTAAGAATCTTCTTCTAGCCATTGAGAGTCGGTCGTATGTTTTGAAGTAAGAGGCTTATTCCCAGACCTATCGATTTGCCTGGAGTAGGAAATGTCAACCGATATCGTTTGAAATTCGAAATACCTTGAAACATGTATGCTGGTCTTTGACAGTGAAAGCAATTTCGTCGTCATATTATTTACTGAGTGCAAAATTAAGGTCAAAACTGGAAATCAGTTTTATAGTGTCGGCTCGAGTGAGAGGTAATAATTGTGATGAAAGGGTGTTAAACGACACCCCCGGCACGAAATCGGGAGTCAAACAGAGGTAAATGCATTATAGGACATCAACATCCATGCAGAATTCCAATATTAATACAACAAAACCAACCAGGACAATTTAATAGAAAATTATACCAAAAACAACTTAGTACCAAACTATCAATATAGTTTATTGATTATCACATATATTTTTTCTAACATTATTGTTATTATTATTATTATCATTATTATCATTATTATCATTGTTATTTGTTTAATATAGAAAACATAGAGAATAATACATGAGTTGTTGTCAGATACAATTTATCTCACAACGAGTTGTTTTAAAATGTATATATCGAGCGAAAGCGAGTTTGATACATTTTTATACAACGAGTTGTGAGATAAATGGTATTTAACGGACACGAATGTATTATTCTATTTCTTACATATCCTCAAAAAACCAGCTTTTAAAGACAATTTTAACATCTTTTTCGACTAAAAGTTATTTACAGTCGTTGCACTTGTAGCCAACGTACGTGTCACAGACATTGTCAGGTTAACTATACGCCACAGTGTAATCTATTTCCACCGTGTTGTTTTTCATTGGCTGCATGGCACTGGTGACCTGGTCATCACCTAGGAGCAGTCAGTAGTATGTCTTGAAATTGTTAACACACGTGTTAACAACCCATACGTTATAAAAATAATAATGCATGGTGTTCTCTCCAACAAGTGTGTAAGAAAATGTATTATTTTGTCCGTCACTCCCTTAGCAAACCCTCGTTCCAGCCAGAGCTCCACGACTGGTATACCAAAGGCCGTGGTATGTGCTATCCTGTCTGTGGGATAGTCCATATAAAAGATCCCTTGCTGCTATTCGAAAAATAGTAGCCCATGAAGTGGCGACAGCGGGTTTCCTCTCTCAGTATATGTGTGGTCCTCAACCATATGTTTGACGCCATATAACCGTAAATAAAATGTGTTGAGTGCGCCGTTAAATAAAACATTTCCTTGCTTCCTTCCCTTGGCAAACCATGCTAATGTTGCAACCCTTGCACTTCGGCGATGAAGAGCACACACAGAGGATACTACTAATGTTGTTAGTAAAATTACAGATATTGATATGGGCAACAGTCAACGTTGGTATGCTGTGGGTTCTCATCATGGTACCGGGATCCCACCAAGAGTGGCATTGAACGGTTCAGCGGGGAAGTGTTACGGTGTGGCAATGACGTCTCCCTGACTGACATCTACCAATTAACTTGCTGCCTCGGTCGAAGAGCTCAGACGGTTATAGGTGCCCAGGACAGCGTGCTTAAACCTTAAATGGATTTGAGCAGTCCTCGCCATTTAAGGGGAGATATCACTCACTCCGCAGTATCCTCTCAGACTAGTTCAAGGAGATTGACTTTTAGCTCCCCTTAACATGTGAATTTGTATGGTATAATTTTTCGCTCCAGCCAGTGTACCACAGCTGGTATATCAAAGGCCGTGGTATGTACTACCCTGCCTGTGGGATGGTGCATATAAAGGATCCCTTGCTGCTAATCGAAAAGAGTAGCCCATGAAGTGGCGACAACGGGTTTCATCTGTCAATATCCGTATGGTCCTTAACCATATGTCTGACGCCATATAATTGTAAATAAATAGTGTTGAGTGCGTGGTTAAATAAATATTTCTTTCTTTGTATGGTATCAATAATATAACGTAGGGGAGCAATATTATTAATAATATTATTCACTCCCTTTTTATTTTCTCATGCCGAGGTCTCATGTAAGCACGAGAGGGGCGGGATTTAGCTCTGTTGGTTGAGTGCTCGCCTGGTTTGCTTACATAGCAGGATCGAACCACCTCTGTGGATCATTTAACTGATTGAGGTTTTTTTTTACTTCCGTTACAACCAGTGCACCACAGCTGGTCAAAAGCCGTGTTATGTGTTTTCCTGCCTGTGGAAAAGAGCATATAAAAGATCCTTTGCCTCATTAGGAAAAAATGTAGCGTGTTTTTTATGATGACCGCATGTCAGAATTACCAAATATTTCAGATCGAATATTCGGTGATTAATTAATCAATGTGTTCTAGTGGTGGTGTTAAAAAAAAAAAAACTTTAACTTTATATCTTAAATTGCTTCCCATAATTTAAGTTAGAGGAGCCAATAATATTGATCATTCCACTTTTTTCTATGTCGAGGTCTCGTATTACGTACGGGAAACAAATTAAAATGGAAAAAGGGCATAGATTTTTACTTAGAGAAGTTGACGTTATCCTTTTCATGAGGATCCTCTCAGACGGGCTAGTAGGTGCGACATATATCTAGTAGGATGTCTCAAGTGGCTACGACCATCAGTCAACCCGATACTCTGGTCAACCTTTCTTCAGTCCATTAATGCAACTCGCAGACGGTGATAATACACAATGATCATACTTATTTCCCCCGATGATGTCTAAGTGTTTGATACCAACAGGGTGTATACTACCAAATCAAATCCCATAGACGACAATAGTAACGTATGTGGCTAAAACTCCTACCTGCAACGTATCAACCGACATAAACGCCACGGATATAAATACTACCACCCCTTACACTTAAAGTGAATCAGAACAAAATGGGGGTCAAGCTGCTCGATTCTGAGATAACGGGTAGCGTCTATGACTACCCTAGTTTCGCTCAAAATTCGAGTACATTTTTTTACAGGTACCCCATACATGTTTCAAGCACAAGGCTACTTGACACATTGGTACTAGATGAAATAAAATTGCACTTTTTTTTTACCCAAATGAAACTATTATTTTTTACAACCAACACACTCACATTTATAACCAATCACAGGACTTGTGGTGTTCACTTCTCCATCAAACGTTGGGTGCACCTCCAACTTTGACCCAGCCGGAAGTTATTTGGTTTAGTACTACCAACAGCGACAAACCTGCGACAAGACTTCATCATCTGAAGCCAAAGAGACAACTGACAGCTCTGTCCTCAAGTCTTAAAGGGACATTCCTGAGTTTGCTGCAATTGTTTAAGATGTTATCGACTAATAAAATGTGTCTACGATTAAACTTACATATTAAATATATTTTCTTGTTTAGAATATTAGTGTCCTGTGTATTAAACGTGTTTCTGATCGTTCTGATATTTGTACTAGGTTAATTTTCATTTTATTTCCTAAACAAATATTTTTTCGTACGTACGAAATTATTTGAAGATAAAATCCAGTTTGGGCTTCGGAAACATCTTACAATGCAGCAAACTCAGGAATGTCCCTTTAAGAGGCATTGCTGTTTCATAGAATTATGGCTGATAGGTAGAGACTTAACAGCCTGTCTATAGGATGGTGCATATAAAATATCCCTTGTTGCTAATCGAAAAGAGTAGCCCATGAAGTGGCGACGGCGGGTTTCCTCCCTCAGTATCAGTGTGGTCCTTAAGCATATGTCCCACGCCATATAACCGTAAATAATATGTGTTGAGTGCGTTGTTAAATGAACATTCCTTTCTTTCCTGTCCTGGACATAAGCACACAAATAAGTTGAAATAAAATGCTGTTTCATTTGAAAGGTGAATTGACAAGAGGCCATAGAACAGGATTTACCACTCTCAATACACACTTGCACAGTTGTTGCTGGCATCCTTCGATATCTACACCTATATCTATATCTACACATGTTAGTGTGCTCTGTTGCGGAAGTAAAAGGAAAAACACAAGCAAACAAATCCGCTACAATGACTTCGCTCCGACTGATAACTATCCATTAACATTGTCCTAAACCAATCTAATTAAAATTAGCTCCACTATTACATGTGGATCTAAAGACAGCCAGTTGGAGCTCATGTCTACCAATCAAAACCTTACTTGCAGAATCCTGCCAGTGACTTAAAACTAACAACACTGCGTAGTCCCCAATGTCCAGGTAACATTTCGTCTGTAAATAATAATTTAAATATTGACCAATCACACTTCGCCTTTTATAACGTTATTTGGGAGCATACAAATTCTAAAAATATCGGGCGAGTCTATTTTAGTGGCCGCAGTACAGCGAACCATACCAATACGTACGGGGTGAGTTATCAGTCTTCAATTTTACATTAAAAATTATTTATTTATTTATAAAATTTTAAAAAATCTAAATCAGTCTTCAGTTTTACATTACAAATTAATTATTTTATAAAATAAAACATGTTTTAAGGCATTCGTAATTCACACGAAACATGTCGTATACCCTCAGGATAATTCGGAATGTTTTCAAATTATTTTTAAATCACTGGCAGGATTCTGCAAGTAAGGTTTTGATTGGTGGACATGAGCTCCAACTGGCTGTCTTTAGATCCACATGTAATAGTGGAGCTAATTTTAATTAGATTGGTCCTAAACAGACAGCTCTGATAGCTGAACTATGTGCGTAGGAAAGAAAGGAAGGAAATGTTTTATTTAATGACGCACTCAACACATTTTAGTTACGGTTATATGGCGTCAGTATGTGCGTAAGAGTCGACTGCATCCACATTTATTATTTTTTACAGACTCACTTTCGTGTCTCCAAGCTTTACGCAATATGAAGCTGGACCATCCCTTAATTGGGATGGTGAAACAAAAGTGTGTCTTTTTATCCATTGCCAATAAAGATGTTGTATTTTGTTGGATGTCCAGCCATGCTGGCATCAGGGGTAATTAAAAGGCAGATTCAGCTGCCAAGTCTGCTTTGGATTTGCCTCATGCCAGGGTTGGTGTACTTTATACTGATTTTAAAAATAATATCAACCAATTTATATTTTCGACCTGGCAACATGATTGGGACGGTGCGGTTCCGAACGAGCTTCATTCTATCAAGCCAGTCTTAGGAGAGTGGCAGTCCTATAGACATTGCAGGCAGGATGAAGTAGTCTTGTGTCGTGCTCGCATCGGTCATACCTACTTGACCCATTCATTTATCTTGAAGAAAGATCCTCCACCTCAGTGTACATTGTCAGTGTACTCTGACCGTGCGCCACATTTTGGTGGAGTGTAAGCATCTGAGAGAAACTAGAAAATATAATATATTTGGCCAACGTAATGTGATGGAATCATTTTGATTCTATCCAGAATTTATATTACAGTTTCTACGTGATACTAACTTTTATTCTACATTTTAATATTATCTATCTGTGATATTTGTATTTTTGCACAATTCTTTACACAATTCTTTCATGCTAGGGTTGACGTACCTTATACTGATTTTAAACATAGAATCAACGAATTTATCTTTTCGACCTGGCAACATGATTGGGACGGTGCGATTGCGAACAAGCTTCTGTGATATTTGTATTTTTGCACAGTTCTTTACACTGTTTTTATTTGACTATTGCATTTTTATATTGATGTTGATAATCACTTCATGTTTTGCCGTTATCATATTTTGACACCCAGTAGCCGATGTATTTTTCGTGCTGGGGTGTCGTTAAGCATGCGTTCATTCATTCATTTGTTCATGTGCGTAGGATAGGGGTCCTTGAACGTTAAATCGATATAAACAGGGACACGGAGTTAAAATGAAATCATATGTGTGTGTAGCCTTGTACGTTTAATAGAGCTTTCAGTATCTTAAAATGTCATTAGCCAGACTGAAAAAAGTAGATGCCTTTTAAATGCACATATTGCCGTTTCATTCATTATCTTACTTTTGACATATTTGCATTTGTGCACAGTTCTTTACACTGGTTTCTGTCTTTTAATATAATTCTTGATTTTTTATATTGATGTTGATGATCACTTCATTTTTGCATTTACTGTAGTTTGTCATCTAATAGCCCATGCATTTTTGTTGTGTGCTAGCGTGTCGTTAAATATCCATTCATTAACTTTGTTTATGGTGAACTGCACGTTAAAGTTCGTTTATTCATTCATTCATTCATTCATTCATTCGTTAATTCGTTCATTCATTCATCCATTCATTCCTTCATTGAAATTAAACTGGTTAATAAGACCGACATCCCTAAGAAAACAGCGTCTACTTAACGTCCATGCTTTAAACTAACGAGGAGTACTTAGCACTTAGTCCGAACAAAATTAATTATCTCTCCGTTTAATGCAGTTTTCACATATTGTCTGTGCCTATCACTCTAGCTATTTCGTGGTAATGAAGCACAGCGCGAACCATTACAGATGGGCAGCATTTCACATCGGGTGATTTACTCCATGTAGCCGTCACGTAGGGAAGGAAGGCCTGGTCCATTAAACGCCATTGTGACCATCCTGTAATAAAACTCTTCGACTGTGACATTGTTTTCGCAGATATCTTTGACCCTAGTGATTATTGTACAACCATTTTTGATATTGCAATTCAGTGTAGCATTATCGGGCCGAGCGCGGAGTGTGGTAGATAGGACATCATATGGTTTCCAACACCTAGATATGAAAAAAGAATAATATATATAAATATATACGATGTGTGTGGTGTGTCAGTGGGCTCTTTGGGAAATGGGCATTTGGGACTTCAACAGCGTATATACATATCAGATGTTAGTACAATGATTGGTTATGGTATCTGTAATGAACGGAGCGTTCGCTCGATGCGCGGTCGGTGTGGGATCGATCCCCGTCGGTGGGCCCATTGGGCTATTTCTCGTTCCAGTCAGTCCACCACGACTGGTATATCAAAGGCCGTGGTATGTACTACCCTTTCTGTGTGATGGTGCATATAAAAGATCCCTTGCTGCTAATCGAAAAGAGTAGCCCATGCAGTGGCGACATCGGGTTTCCTCCCTCAATATTTGTGTGGTTCTTAACAATAGGTCCGACGCCATATAACCGTAAATAAAATGTGTTGAGTGCGTCGTGAAATAAAACACTTCTTTCTTTTTCCTTCACAGTGTTTACTCAACAGGTTTGTCGGTTTTAACTAAATGTCGTCTTCCTTAATTTGAGCACTGTCAGCACGGACTGATCTAGCTCGAGTCACCTCCAGCCCTCCCATTATTGATGTTGATATTGATATGTAAGGGGAGGGCTGGAGGTGACTCGAGCTACGACTGATAGTGCCTCACATATGTGGGGAATGCTGAATTTTATTCTTAATTTCAATTGCACCTATCGGAAAGAAAGAAAGAAAGAAATGTTTTATTTAACGACGCACTCAACACATTTTATTTACGGTTATATGGCGTCAGACATATGGTTAAGGACCACACAGATTTTGAGAGGAAACCCGCTGTCGCCACTACATGGGTTACTCTTTCCGATTAGCAGCAAGGGATATTTTATTTGCGCTTCCCACAGGCAGGATAGCACAAACCATGGCCTTTGTTGAACCAGTTATGGATCACTGGTCGGTGTAAGTGGTTTACACCTACCCATTGAGCCTCGCGGAGCACTCACTCAGGGTTTGGAGTCGGTATCTGGATTAAAAATCCCATGCCTCGACTGGTATCCGAACCCAGTACCTACCAGCCTATAGACCGATGGTCTAACCATGACGCCACCGAGGCCGGTGCACCCATCGGAGATATTTATATTTTTTGCACAGCTCTTTACAATGTTTTAATTTAACTCTTAGACATTTTATATTGATGCTAATTATTACTTGATTTACACATTTGCCTTAGTCCGACATCCAATATCCAATGTATGTTTTTATGCTGATGTGTCGTTAAACATCCATTCGTTGTTTGAAATCAACGAGGAAAGATATATTGGATAGACTAATTGAATTTTAGTCTAAATTTTAAGTTTGCCTTAGTGTTATTTTTAAAACAATTTTGCACATCTTTTTACACTTTTTTAATTTAACTTTTGAATTTTTATATGGATGTTGATCATCACTTTTACCTTAGTTTGGCACCCACTAGCTGATATATATGTCGTGTTTGGGTGTCATTAAACATTCATTCATCCATTCATTCATTCTTTGATTCATCCATTCATTCATTCAAATGTGGAATCATTATCATTTCACCAAGAAGTGAGTTCACATTTCTACTTGTCTTATATATTGAAACTCCAACAGAGCTGTTTCTTTTTACTGACAGGTTCTTCTAATTACTTATTTATAAAATTTGACGCAATAAAAACAGATTTCATGATGTATCGATGTTTTAAGCAACACGGTCATTCGATTGTCTGCCAATGTATACAGCCATAATTATAACCCCAAGTCTATTCCAGAAATCATCCCACATAAGAGAATATATAGATAGATAGATAGATAGATAGATAGATAGATAGATAGATAGATAGATAGATAGATAGATAGATATATATATATATACATACATACATACATACATACATATACATACATACATAGAACGTTTGCTTAAATGTCAATAAACCTAGTGCCGTGACCTCGATTAATTTACATCTAATTTGCAAAGTTATCAAAAATCTTAAAGTATGTGATCTGAAAAATAACACATAATTCGATCGCACTGGAATATAAGATATATTGCATGCGTATATGATATATATGATAATTTAGTGTAACAACCTAGTTAATAAAGATATGCAAATTTGCAAGGTCTCTAGCTTATGTGTTTCTGTGGATGGGTCGTTTGCTTACAAGCCAACAAAACCTGTATACCTGAGTGTAACAATTTCAAGAATTTAGTTAAAAGGCATGAAGTCAAACTAGTTTGTGCTAATCGTAATGACGTCATATAATCGATAGTGGAGAGTTTAGCACTGTAATTTACTAAAACTTGAATTAAAATGTTATTTTAGAAGTGTTATAGGATAAATAGAATTCGTTACTCTAGCCCGAGTACTCGACAGTAAGAGAGCTAGACGGACATTTGGACAGTTATGTACGCTCTCATTACAGCCAGAGAACAAGCTATGTAATTTTCTGGCAATCACTGCCCACCAAAAAGTAATGAAAGATTCCCGCTCTAATACCACAACAATCCTTTGTTTGATGTCAAATACATTTACATCGATCATTTTCGAGTTCCTTGATTTAAAAATAAATAAATCAGACAGTAATCACTAATACGCACACTACAGAAAGAAACCCGACAGCACCCACATTCAGCTAAGCTCCGGCAAACTCCGGACAGCAGAATTCTATGTTCGCCGACCTATATCGTGACGTAGCGTCACATGATCGCCCACCCAGCCATTCCGTCTTCCAGGGCTCGTCTTACACAATAATATGTCAAGTGCCTGACAATCACACAAAAAAAAAAAAAAAAAATATAAAGTTTTTTTTTTTTTTTTTTTTTTAACGACACCACTAGAGCACCTTGATTCATTAATCGTTGGCTATTGGTGTTAGAGGACACCCGCTACATTGTATCATTAGCAGCAAGTGATCTTTTATATGCACCATCCCAGAAAGGATAGCACATACCACGGCCTTTGATATACCAGTCGTAGTGCACTGGGTGGAGCGAGAAATAGCACAGTGGACCCACCGACGGGGATCGTTCTCAGACCGACCACGCATTAAGTGAGCGCTTTACCACTGGGCTATGGACAATAACCTAAACGACAGAGTGACACACACACACAAAGAAACAATATTACATTCACGTTTTCTCAAGGTGAAAAAGTATTTATTCTATGATTCGTATGTCTGCTTGGCGTGTGTACCACTCTGATATATCGAAAGCCGTGGTATGTGCTATCCTGTCTGTGAGATGATGCATATAAAAGATCACTTGCTACTAATGATAAAATGTTGCGGGTTTCCTCTTTAACACTATGATAAAATTACCAAATATTTGACATCCAATAGCCGATGATTAATCAATCAATGTTATCTAGTGGTGTCGTTAAACAAAACAAACTCCTTTTTTGGTGATTTTCGGGCACTTGTCGTATTATTGTAGGAGACGGCCGCTGGAAGACGGAATGGCTGAGTGGGCGATCATGTGACGCTACGTCACGATATAGGTTTGCCAAAGCTTAGCTGAATGTGGGTGCTGTCGGGGTTCTTTCTGTAATCAAGGAACTCGAAAATGATCGATGTAAATGTATTTGACGTCAAACATAGGATTGTTGTGGTATTATAGCGGGAATCGTTGACTACCTTTTAGTGGGCAGTGATTGCCAGAAAATTACATAGCTTGGTCTCTGGCTGTAATGAGAGTGTATATAACTTCAAATGGCCGTCTAGCTCTCTTACAGTCAAGAGTACTCGAGCTATCGCTACTCGTGTTTGTTAATATGGAAAATATCAATCTCGTCTAGGTCATCGGCATTTGTCGCGGCAGCCCTCAACAATTTACCGATTAACATAAACTCGGTTGATATTTTCCATGTTAGAAAATACTCGTGACGAATCTTCTATTTATATATAAAAATAAATAAAACACCACCACCAGACGTTCAGCAATTTAATGACGTTTTGACATTTTTGCCTTTTTCAAATTAACAATAAGATGACGTCACGTCATGTTGACGTCAATGAAAAAAAAAAAAGAAAGAAAGAAAGAAATGTTTTATTTAACGACGCACTCAACACATTTTATTTACGGTTATATGGCGTCAGACATATGGTTAAGGACCACACAGATTTTGAGAGGAAACCCGCTGTCGCCACTACATGGGCTACTCTTCCGATTAGCAGCAAGGGATCTTATTTGCCTTTCCCACAGGCAGGATAGCACGAACCATGGCCTTTGTTGAACCAGTTATGGATCACTGGTCGGTGCAAGTGGTTTACACCTATCCATTGAGCCTTGCGGAGCACTCACTCAGGGTTTGGAGTCGGTATCTGGATTAAAAATGCCATGCCTCGACTGGGATCTGAACCCAGTACCTGCCTGTAGACCGATGGCCTACCACGACGCCACCGAGGCCGGTTTTGACGTCAGTGAGACAAACAGGTTAATTATACATTCTTATTTCTATTAATATCATTATGTTCAGGATCTCTAGTAGTATGTGATTATTATTATTAGTAGTAGTAGTAGTAGTAGTATCTGTAGTGTTATTATAAAAGCACCAAAAAGTGCTTAATATTAGTATCCATACAAAACATAACACAAAAAATAAAATAAAAAAGACGTTTTCTTTACCAACAAAGCATATTTTTCATTAAGATTATATGGTGTCGGACAAATATTGAACTGCGAATGCACGCGTATCAACTAATCATGCATGTGCGTATTACGGAGCGCGGGTGTTGTGTTGCACAATAGCAATGCATGCATTACCTAGGAGATTAATTGACAACGTGTAGGTTATGTAATGAAAGATGAATCAATAAAATTAATGTTACATCAGAATAGTGCATAGCTAACTCATGGTGTTCATGTCTGAACGTGGAAACTGATTAATTGACACGAAATGTGAGTTGTTTGAAAATAATCTCCGTGTAGGGTATGAAATGAAAGATGAATCAATAAAATTAATCTTACACCAGAATAGTGCGTAGCTAACATAGCTAACAGACGTCCAAGCGTATTTAGGCTCATTGAACTATTAACAACTGAAAACAATAAAGACATCAATAACCTGGGAAAATATTTAGTTTTGGCAAATAAAGTTAGAGACGATTTACTGAAGCTTACTTAAAATATGACATCCACAAACCTGCCGTTTCATTAGCAAGTATATTAATCATATTTCATCTGGTATACATCAATATATACCTATATATTTAGAATTAGAATTATTACTATACCACTATAATGTTTATAGTGCACATATATATGTACATCCCACCACTATTACTAGTATACTATGTTAATTTTACCATTAATTCTTAAATCACTCTCCACCTGTATTTGTATATTTGTATATATACCGTGATTATATATGTATGAATTTATGCTGATAAGTTTGTTTAACTTAAGGCAAATAAAGAACTTGAACTGTCAAAAAAACAAAAACTCATGGTGTTCATGTATCCGTGTGGAAACTGATTATCACGCCACGGGTATTACTGCGGTCGGTTAATAAATCGTTCATAATCATGCGGTCGGTTAATAAATCGCTGATAATCATACAGTCGGTTAATAAATCGTTGATAACCATACAGTCGGTTAATAAATCGTTGATAGTCATAGAGTCGGTTAATAAATCGTTGATAATCATACAGTCGGTTAATAAATCGTTGATAGTCATAGAGTCGGTTAATAAATCGTTGATAATAATACAGTCGGTTAATAAATCGTTCATAATCATACAGTCGGTTAATAAATCGTTCATAACCATACAGTCGGTTAATAAATCGTTGATAATCACACAGTTGGTTAATAAATCGTTGATAATCACAGTCGGTTAATTAATTGTTGATAATCATATAGTCGGTTAATAAATCGTTCATAATCATACAGTCGGTTAATAAATCGTTGATAGTCATAGAGTCGGTTAATAAATCGTTGATAATCATACAGTCGGTTAATAAATCGTTGATAGTCATAGAGTCGGTTAATAAATCGTTGATAACCATACAGTCGGTTAATAAATCGTTGATAATCACACAGTCGGTTAATAAATCGTTGATAATCATATAGTCGGTTAATAAATCGTTGATAATCATACGGTCAGTTAATACATTGTTGATAATCATATAGTCGGTTAATAAATCGTTGATAATCATACAGTCGGTTAATAAATCGTTGATAGTCATAGAGTCGGTTAATAAATCGTTGCTAATCGTACGGTCAGTTAATAAATTGTTGATAATTATACAGTCGATTAATAAATCGTTCATATTCATACAGTTGGTCAATAAATCGTTGCTAATCATATAGTCGGTTAATAAATCGTTGTTAATCATACAGTCGGTTAATAAATCGTTGATAATCATACCGTCGGTTAATAAATCGTTGCTAATCATACGGTCAGTTAATAAATCGTTGATAATCACACAGTCGGTTAATAAATCGTTCATAATCATGCAGTCGGTTAATAAATCGTTGATAATCATATAGTCGGTCAATAAATCGTTGATAATCGTACAGTCAATTAATAAATCGTTGATAATCATACAGTCGGTTAATAAATCGTTCATAATCATACAGTCGGTTAATAAATCGTTGATAATCATATAGTCGGGTTAATAAATCGTTGATAATCATACGGTCGGTTAATAAATCGTTAATGATCATACATTCGGTTAATAAATCGTTGATAATCATACAGTCCGCTAATAAATCGTTGATGATAATACAGTCGGTTAATAAATCGTTGATAATCATACGGTCGGTTAATAAAGCGTTAATAATCATACAGTCGGTTAATAAACCGTTGATAATTATACAAATGCTTGGAAATGGTTTTGGTAATGAGATACGTTTCATCCGATCATTTGATTGGTTCTAGAGGTTCGTACGTCCGTACATTGTTGATGCTAAAACCAATCATTTTACTAACATCTGATATGTAATATACGCTCAGGCGCGTGTGCGATGATTTTAGCAGGTGTGGGAGTGTCTATCTGAACCAGTGCCCCATGACTGGTATATCAAAGATATGTGATATGTCTTGTCATGTCTGTCGTAACATGCATTAAAAATATATTGGGGCGGAACTTTACACAGCGTTCGCCTGATGCGTGATCGGTTTGGGGTCGATCCCCTTCGGTGAACATAGTGAGTTAGTTATCGTTCCATCAAGTGCACCAGGACTAGTATTTCAAAGCGCGTGATATGTACTGTCCTGTTTGTAGGATGGTGCATATAAAATATCCCCTGCTACTAATGGAAAAAAATGTAGCCGGTTTCTTCTCTAAGACTACATGTCAGAATTACCAAATGTTTGACATCCAATAGCCGATGATAAGATAAAAAAAAAAATCAATGTGCTCTAGTGGCGTCATTAAATAAAACAACCTTTACTTTACTAAGCCATGTTGTATTTTTTGTTGTTTTGTTTTAATTATGTGTCCATCTCTATTCTGTCCCCCCCCCCCCCTCTCTCTCTCTCTCTCTCTCTCTCTCTCTCTCTCTCTCTCTCTCTCTCTCTTTCCATTTGTTTAGTATATCCCTCCTTGCAGCATGTGCTACAGTTTTCCCATCAAACACAATAATTTCCATGAGACTGCCAGATTCGACATCAATCTTCAGTGCTGACGTTTTGGCAGTCATTAAAGCCTAGGAAGAAATTAAGGATTCTACTATATCCAAATTTATTATCTTCACAGATTCACGTTCGTGTCTCCGAGTTTTACGAAATATGAAGCTGGAACATTCTTTAATTGGGATGCCAATAAAGACATTGTATTTTGATGGGTGTCCAGCCATGTTGGCATCACGGGTAATGAAAATGCAGATTTAGATTCCAAGCCTGCTCTGGATTTGCCTCATGTCAGGGTTGGTGTGCCGTATACTGATTTTAAACATGATATTAACCAATCTATCTTTTCAACTTGGCAAGATGATTGGAACGGTGCAGTTGCGAAGAAGCATCATTTTGTCGAGCCACTCCGTGGAGAGTGGCAGTCCTATAGGCGACGCAGAAAGGATGAAAAAGTATTGTGTCTGCTCGCATCGGTCACGCCTTCTTGACCCATTTATGTACCTTCAAAAAGCATCCTCCGCCTCAGTGTGAGCACTGTCAGTGTACTCTGATGACGGTGCATCATATTTTGGTGGAGAGCAATCATATGAGAGAAACTAGAAAAGATATATTTGATCGAAGAAATGTGATGGAATCATTTCGAATCCATCCTGAACTTTTGTCGCATTTTCTTCGTGATACTGAATTTTATTCTAAATTTTATGTTTACCTATCTGTGATATTTGTATGTTTTGCACAGTTCCTTGCACTGTGTTTTGATTTAGAACTTTGATTTTTAAAGGGACATTCCCGAGTTTGTTGCATTGTAAGATGTTTCCGACTAATAAAATATTTCTACGATTAAACTTACATATTAAATATATTATCTTGTTTCGAATATCAGTGTCTGTATATTCAATGTGTTTCTGGTCGTCTTAATATTTGTTAGAAGCCCAAACTGGCTTTTGTCTTCGGATAATTTCGTATGTACGAAAAAAAAACATTTCAGCAAAATAAAATGAAATTTAATCTAGTAAAAATATTAGAACGATGAGAAACACGTTTAATATACAGCCACTAACATCTTATGTAGAAAAATATATTTGATATGTAATTACAATCGTTAAAAAGTCTCTGTTAGTCGATAACATCTTAAAACTTGCAGCAAACTCAGGAATGTCCCTTTAAAACTTGATGTTGTTCATAACTTCATTTTGGCATTTGCCTTAGTTAAACACCCAATAGTCGATTTACTTTTCGTGCTGGGGTGTCGTTAACATTCATTCATTCATACCCTCCTTGCATTCATGTATCCCCATCTCTGTCACGAGCCCCCCCCCCCCCCCCCCCTACACACACATTCACACCACACACCATCCCATCTCTCTCTCTCTCTCTCTCTCTCTCTCTCTCTCTCTCTCTCTCTATATATATATATATATATATATATATATATATATATATATATATATATATATATATATATATATATCCCCTCCCAGACAGACTTTGCAACGAGTTTTAATCAGACGTGTAGAAAGGCATCATACCTCAGCAAACAGGCATGTTTCATTCAGCCATATTTTCTGAGTGAAATGTCCAGGTACGATTTTAAAGTATGAAACACGCTGGAAACGAAGGCTTTAAAAATCATTAAGCATTCAGTTAACTTCACTTCAGTTCCATAATCATTGTGTTATATGACACTGAAATCAGAGTATATCAATAGAACTATACCGTGTGTTAGGCGACTTGGGGATAAGAAGAGAAGGGGGGGGGGGGGGGTAATGTATTTATTTTGTTGAATCGATGTTTGGCCAAGATACCAGACCGTTGTGGCTGGAAGCAACACCCATTCAAAAGCTCCATTATCTTTCGATGGCCACTTCGTTTTGGAAACTTTCCATCTGAATTTGTTGATCCAAGGTTAATAGCGTTATTGTTGGTTGTAAGAGATGTGTGAACAGCCGAAATGAAGCGCCCATTGAAATGGTCTGTTTATCCATGAAGAAATTTCTTCGTTATGGTTTAACTGGGCTGTTGTAGCCCGCTAGGTAATGGTCATCCGATTGCTGTCTACAGCCAAAATGGTTCAATTATTTTAGATTAGATTTTTTTTTTCATTTACAATGAAGCTCATTTTCTCTAGGGCAAGGGGGGTCATCAATTAGGTAAACCCCAAAACGACTAGTAGTGATTGAAGAGAGAGAAGAAATAGCCGTGTGCGAGTTTTTACTCTAAATTATCAACGATCGCTTGAATTTTCAATAACTGGGTCAGAATAGTGGTTTATGCAAGACATTACCGACCTCAATGGCGTCGTGGTTAAGCCTTCGGACATAAGGCTGGTAGGTACAGGGTTCGCAGCCCGGTACTAGCTCCCACCCAGAGCGAGTTTTAACGACTCATGGGTAGGTGTAAGGCCACTACACCCTCTTCTCTCTCACTAACCAGTAACAATTAACAACTAACCTGTTGTCCTGGGCAGAGAGCGTGCTTGAACCTTAATTCGACATAAGCACGAAAAATAAGTTGAAATGAAAAATACAAGACATTAAACAGTATTAAACAGTCTTAAATTGTTACCCTTGAAATAGGATGTCTGTTTAATAAGTTCTTTTAATGACGAATATTATACATGAAACTTTTTTTTTTTTTTTTTTTAAATATTGATCACTGTTTGTGTATTCATATCTTGTATCTATGCTTGTGGTTGCTCTAATTTCTGTTTTAGTACATACTGGATTTTACCTACAACCATTAAGATAATTAGAAAAAAACAATTCAGACACAGATACTTCAAAACGAAAATGCATTTAATACATGTGAAATTTTAGTTGCTAAGTGTTATTGATATATTAACAATGCCAACAGACCCAGAACAATCACGTTACACTGGATGGATGCAGAATGTCAAATACTACGTTTCTGTAACGACGCTACGTATCAGACTCAGACTCTCTTTTTTTTACATGCCCCTATCCAATAAAGGACGCCAGTGTCTATTGTAGCACCGGTTTATGCCACTAAAACGGTTAGCATTTTAAAAACACTTCCTGGACCAACATAAGGTTAAGAACCCTCGAGTGTAGATCCATGTTGCCGCCGTTGAATGGCTGTTGACCGTTATTGATTCAGGTAAACATTATCTTAAAGGGACACACCCTAGTTACGGCTAGTTGTTAACCATTACGGCGTTGTTTTTCGCTATTAAACCCATTTTTTCACAAATAAAATTGCACTTTACTTACCGTTTATTATTTAGAATATACATTTCCATTCACCTGAAGTGTTTTTTGGTAATCCTGGTTTTTGTAATACCACAAAATGCATTTTTCGTATTTCTGAAAAACAGACGCACGTTTGAGAAAAAACCGTTGAGCAGACAAGGTCTAATCTATTTTTAGACGGGATATTTCCATTTCAATGTCACAGACGTTGGTATACCACGTGACCGTTATTATTTTGGTTCGGTTTGTTTTCTCGTGCACGGTTCGCGTAATCAACATCCGATTTGTTGTTGTTCATTTGTGTGATTTTTCTTTACAGTTCGTGAACATTTTCAGTAACAATAAAGTTCAGACAAGTAAGTATCTCAATACAAAACGTTACAAACCCTTAAAACCAATAACCAGGACAGAACATTTGCTAACCAGGACACCAGGACAGAACAGTTGGAACATGTCCAGGAGAGGTGAAAAGAACGCACCCCAAGTCTGTGAAATTTGTCGTGACGTAGGCATTGTTGTGCTTCGAGCGACATCTACCGGTGACATCAGAATACAAACTTTCAAAATTATTTCAAGCAATTGGGACATGGGGATTCCCATGGTATTTATCGATATAAAACCTGCTTTTTCACTCCATTTGATAAAAAACGTGATCTAAGTGTGTTACAGGTTTGTAGATTAACCAAATTATAATTTATTTTCGCTGGATGGAACTAGGGTGTGCGGCTTTAATAAAAGCCCAGCCAAAAAAAAAAAAACGGTCTTCCGATGCGCGGTCAGTCTGGGATCGATCCCCGTCGATGGACCCATTGGATTATGTCTCGTTCAAGCCAGTGCACCACGACCGATATATCAGCTACCGTGGTATGTGCTATCCTGTCTGTGGGATAGTGCCTATAAATGATCCCTTGCTACTGATTGAAACAAATGTAGCGGATTTCTTCTCTAAGACTATATGGTAAAATTACCAAAACGTTGATATCCAATAACCGATGATTACTAAATGAATGTGCTCACATTGTTAGTTCCAAATGAATGTGAGATTTTAATTTCTTACTTAATCCTCTTCGTGTGCGGTCTCACATAAAGCCGACACCAAAGAACGCCACTGTTGTCTGTCCGTTGCAAGCTTCGTCACCTGGCCCCAACTCCACCTAAGAGCCTTCATCTCCCGCTCCACCGATCTTCTCCAGGTCTCTTTGGGTCTCCCCCTCACTCTCTTGACACCAGGGGTCCAGCGCATGGCCACTCTTGGGACGGATGTCAGTGGCATAAATAGTACTTAATATGAGAGAAATGTGTGTATTATTGGCCGTAACCTCTCACACACACACCTAATAACTATGTTTTAGCCAGCATCCAGCCAGTCTTATTCACAAAACCAAACTTTTGATAGAGCAGTTAATATCACAAGTCCTACCACTGATACATTTTAGAGGGTTTTGGGGTTGTTGTTTTTCTAATAGTTTCATCTGGGGGAAATAATGTATGTAATTTCAGTTAATCTAGTACCACTGTGTCAAGTAGTTTTGTGCTTGAAATATGTATGACCCCTGAAGAAAAAAAAGTACTCAGATTTTGTGGGGAACTAGGATAGTTCTAGACGCTACCCGTTATCTCTAAAATGAGCACCTTAACCATAACTTTTTTCTGATTTATTTTAATAGTGGGGGTGGTAGTATTTATATCCGTGGTGTGTATGTCGATTGATACGCTGCAAGTATGGGATATTAGCCATGTGTTACTATTGTCGTCTATGTGGGTTGATTTGGTGGTATACAACCTTAAACAACACCGTGTCGTCCTTGCAAGAAACAACAACATTAAATGCACCGCGATATCTTAATGTTGTGAGACTTTTAGTAAATTAGACCGCAGGTTTCTACAATGAGATGAAATAACGCGTCATAATTACAGACACCGGCTTCGGTGGCATCGTGGTTAACTATCGGTCTAATGGCTGGTAGGTACTGGGTTCGGATCCCAGTCGAGGCATGGGATTTTTAATCCAGATATCGACTCCAAACCCTGAGTGAGTGCTCCGCAAGACTCAATGGGTAGGTGTAAACCACTTGCACCGACCAGTGATCCATAACTGGTTCAACAAAGGCTATGGTTTGTGTTATACTGCCTGTGGGAAGCGCAAATAAAAGATCCCTTGCTGCTAATTGGAAAGAGTAGCCCATGACGTGGCGACAGCGGGTTTTCCTCTCAAAAATCTGTGTGGTCCTTAATCATATGTCTGACGCCATATAACCGTAAATAAAATGTGTTGAGTGCGTCGTTAAATAAAACATTTCTTTCTTTCTAATTACAGACAAAAAATCCTCGTTAATATTTTAACGAATGTTTAAACGTTTGAAACGTGTCGTGTCACCATGTGTTCCATTAGGTTTTGTCAACCATTGATACTTTGTTATTAAATATTAATTTATTCCTCGGTCTTTAAAATAGTTGTCTACCGAAGTCAACCTGCAGCTATAGCCCTTGTTTATGAAACTTTAAAATGCCAATTCAGGATTTCATCCAAGACTTTATCATAATCTTGGGGTCGGGACGGTAAAGCGCGGCCGGTTTAGGATCGATCCCCGTCGGTGGGCTCATTGGGTTATTTCTCGTTCCACCCAGTGCACTACGACTGGTATATCAAAGGCCTTGGTATATGCTATCCTGTCTGTGGGATAGTGCATATAAACGATCCCTTACCACTAACAGGGAAAAAAAATGTTGCGGGTTTCTTGACGTCAGAATTATCAAATGTTTGACATCCAATTAATAAATTGATGTGCTCTAGTGGTATCGCTAAATAAAACAAACTTCCTCTCTGAGACTAAATGTCAAAATTACCAAATGTTTGAAATCCAATAGCTTATGATAAATATATCGATGTGTTCTAGTGTTGTCGTTAAACAAATCATGTTTTAACTATTAACCCTAGCAGAAACCGTTTTACAAAGACTCGTTCCAGCCAGTGCACCACGACTGGTACATCAAAGGCCGTGGTATGTGTTATCCTGTCTATGGGATGGTGCATATAAAAGATCCCTTGCTGCTGATCGAAAATATTAGCCCATGAAGTGGCGACAGCGGGTTTCCTCCCTCAATATATGTGTGGGTCGTTAACCGTAAATAAAAAGTGTTGAGTGCGTCGTTAAATAAACCATTTCCTTCCTTCCTTCAAATTAAAGATTTACTTTTAAAAAGTTTATAATGTTTTCATAACGGGTGTCTGTTGTTATTGCATGAATGTCCAGTTTTCACCTGAATAATGGAATCATCTGAACTTAGTGCTCCGGCATATTGATTCGGGCAGCGTACTGATAACATATCATTCATTTATCAACTCGCATTAATGTTTGTATCTATACTGATATACGGAAATAAGGGAACACTTGGTATTATAGAATAAAGTTATTACTGGCTAAAGTAATGTCCATATTAAATACTAGGACGTGATGTGGGATTCAGTTAAAGTTACAGTTTGTTTTGTTTAACGACACCACAAGAGCACATTGATTTATTAATTATCGGCTATTGGGATGTCAAACATTTGGTAAATTATTATGTTAGTTTGCTTTGTTTAACTACACCACTAGAGCACATTGATTTATTTGGCATATAGTCTGAGACAGGAAACCCGCTTGATTTTTTCCATTAGTAGCAAGGGATATTTTATATGCACCATCCCACAGATAGGATAGCACATGCCATGACCTTTGATATACCAGTCGTGTTGCACTTGCTGAAACGAGAAATAGCCCAATAGGCCCACTGACGGGGACCGATCCTAAACTGACCGCGCATCAAGCGAGCTTTACCACTGGGCTACGTCCCGCTATCTTTGACATATATTCTTAGAGAGAAAATTAACTACATTTTTTCCATGAGTATCACGGGATATTTTATATACACCATCCCACAGATAGGATAGCAATTACCACGGACCTTGATATATCAGTCGTGATACACTAGCTAGAATGATAAATAATCCAGTGAGACAACCGACGGCGATCAATCCTTCACGGACAGCGGATCAGGCGAACGCTTTCACCCTGCTGTGTGGTATGTCAGTGATGGTGTTAAATACCTGACATTATGGATGAGGGTTTTAGTCGTGATTAAACTGGTAGGTACTGAGTTCGCAGCCCGGTACCGGCTCCCACCCAGAGCGAGTTTTATCGACACAGTGGGTAGGTGTAAGACCACTACACCCTCTTCTCTATCACTAACAACTAACCCACTGTCCTAGAAACACAGATAGCTGAGGTGTGTGTGTGTGTCCAGGACAGCGCGCTTGAACCTTAATTGGATATAAGAACGAAAATAAGTTGAAATTAATTATTGAATGAAGTTGCGGTGGGAATATGACTTCTGACCAATCTGTTGGTGGTATTATCAAGAGGATTATAATGACTAAATGGAGTTAAAAAGGAGGGAATTAAACAGAGCTACAAACGAAAGAAAGAAATGTTTTATTTAACGACGCACTCAACACATTTTATTTACGGTTATATGGCGTCAGACATATGGTTAAGGACCACACAGATTTTGAGAGGAAACCCGCTGTCGCCACTACATGGGCTACTCTTTCCGATTAGCAGCAAGGGATCTTTTATTTGCGCTTCCCACAGGCAGGATAGCACAAAACCATGGCCTTTGTTGAACCAGTTATGGATCACTGGTCGGTGCAAGTGCTTTACACCTACCCATTGAGCCTTGCGGAGCACTCACTCAGGGTTTGGAGTCGGTATCTGGATTACAAATCCCATGCCTCGACTGGGATCCGAACCCAGTACCTACCAACCTGTAGACTGATGGCCTAACCACGACACCACCGAGGCCGGTAAAAAGAGCTACAAACGATACTTGAAAAGCAGTTAGCGGTAGGCGGGGGACGATAAATCAAGGGTACACTGTACACCATTTAGCTACATGCATATTTCGGAGGTCTATAATAAGGCTATGGCGGACGGATAATACCAGTGTAATATCTTGAGAGTACAGACTTTAACCCAACAATAGCATTTCTTGGCATGTTATTTATATCTGTCAACTGCAACAGGGATTATTGTCCAGTTCGTGTGTCTGGAGGCTCCCTTGTGGAGTACTGCTGATTCGAAATATCGAGTTTGTCTTTGACATCTGAGCCCAATTGAGGAAGGAATGTAGTTCATTGCGGCAAAAAAAAAAATCAACTAATGAGCAATGGGGCGGGACGTATCCCAGTAGTGGAACGCTCGCCGGATCCTCGTCGGTTGGTCCATTTGGGCTATTTTTCGTTCCAGACAGGAAATGAAAGGAAATGGTTTATTTAACAACGCACTCAACACAGTTTATTTCCGTTGCAGACAGTGCACCTCGACTGGTATATCAAAGGCATTGGAATGTGCTATCATGTATCGGTGGATCCATTCAAACTGATTTTTTCTCGTTCCAACCAGTGCATCATAACTGGTCAAATACCGTGGTATGCGTTTTCCTGTTTGTGGGGAAATGCTTATATGTTGCTAATGGAAACAAGTACCTGGTTCCCTCTGTAAGACGATATGTAAACAATATAAAAAATATAAAAAAACGTTTCACATCCAATAGCCGACAATTAGTTAATCAACGTGCTCTAGTGGTGTCGTTAATCCATAAAAGATCCCTTGCTACTAATAAAATAAATAGTGCCGTTTATCTCACTACGACCATATGTTAAAATTAATTTGGAAAATAGACTGTCAAAATAGGCTTTAATTGCCTACATGCCATTAAAAAAGTTCATACTAAAATAAATTAATTTGATTTTAAAAAATTAGCATTCGCATTTCTTTCTTCTGTTGCCCAGTATAGGACATCATCATATTATCTTTGTATTATTCTACGGAGTCTTATTATTTCCTGTGAAGCCCGTCTTGTCACTGTAAAATATTGTTATTGTATGCTCCTCATATGCCGTTGTGTAGCGGCCTGTGTTGTAATAAAAATAAAAAGTGTGATCAGATGCCTTACGAATAGCATAACGTATTAGCCAATTGCAGTTGAGTGCTCTATTGTTCAACTTTAAGCTCTGGTGATATCAATCAAATGGAAGCCAACGTGAAACTTTCAGTCAACAATAACAATATTCTCGCAAATCATATTTGCTAAACCACTAAATTACAGCTACTCACATTTCAGATTTACCAAACATCGAAAATAAGAAACCTGCAAAATCCTCTCGTTTTATTTAGAAATTTTCTGTTATGCGGTATATGGGAAGTGATATATTGTGTCCTGTTTTATTGTTAACAGTTTGCAGGTGTGCTTGGACTATCAAAACACCCCAGACTATAAACCTATTCAGACGCACTCAACACATTTTATTTTCTGTTATATAGCGTCAGACATATGGCTAAGGACCACACATGTATTGAGAGAGGAAACCCGCTGTCGTCACTTCATGGACGACACTTTTCGATTAGCAGCAAGGGATCTTTTATATGCACATCCCATAGACAGGATAGCACATACCACGGCCTAGGTATGTCATAGGTAACATGGCATCCTCGTGCCAACCACACCGCCATCCCCAACCCCTCACCCCCACACACCCACCCACCCAACTCTACTACATTATGTGTTTTAGACGCCCTTATATGTTCTGGACATGAAACTAATTGGCGACAGTGAAAAATAGGAACCAGTACTCATTTGTCACCTGTGTTTGAGGGTAAGGTCGACGGTGTGAAACACACACACACACACACACACACACACACACACACACACATACATAACATACATATATATATATATAGATAGATAGATATGTTTTTCAAGATTAGTAAATTAATAAAATAAAAATTAATGCTAAAAATAATAATAATGCTCGCATATAAGGCTTTAAAACACGTAAAAACCTCCCGTCTACAAAATAACGTTAATGAGATTCATACAAACAAAAAATCAAAAGCAGTCGATTATCGATTAAGTCTATCATGCCGTTGAAGACATTTTCTTGTTAATTTGTCAACACGTTTCGTATCGGATGACGCTATGTCCCTGGTCAAACGTCGGTAGCCTGTACGTTACAAACTAGATTACATACAATCTAGCATACGCTGAGAGACAGAAGTCAAGGAACACTTGACATTGTACAGACAAGGCGGTGGGCAAAGGTTGAGGTGGTGTTGGGCAGACAGATAGACAGACAGACAGATATTTTATTAAAGTCTCCTGTACACAATAATAAAATGCAATTTAAAATACATTATAAAAGTACGTAAGCCATTCTTTACAGGAACTATGAAAGACTATCAATAGATAATATATATATATATATATATATATATATATATATATATATATCCAATAACCTACCCATGATATCCATGTCATAGACCCATGTGATAATTTAGTGTATTAACCCGGTTAATAATGGTATGCAAATGTGCAAGGCCTCTAGGTAATGTGCTGCTGTGGATGGGTCATTTGCTTACAAGCCAACAAGACCTGTGTACCTGAGCGTAACGTTTTCAAAGATTTATTCAAATGCGTGACCGCAAACTAATTTGTGCTGATTGTGATGACGTCATATTACCGATGGCGGCGACTTTAGTACTGTGGTTAACTAAATATTAAATTAAAATGTTATTTTAGAAGTGTTATAGGATAATTAGAATTCGCTACTCATGTAAAATGTCAACCTCGTCTAATTAATCGGAGAGCCTCGACAAATACCGATTAACGTAGACTTGGTTGATATTTTACATATTATTAAAAACATACTCGTAACGAATCCTCTCTCTCCCGCTTGTTGTTTAAAAATAATCTTATTTTAAGCCCAGCTGGCCCCTGTGTTTGAGTATTATAATACTGATTCAGTGACTCTTAAATGTGTGTTATTCAAACCTTTCAAACTGCAATGTATGCAAGCTTTACGCAAGATGTTTTGCTTTTGTTGTTGTTTCTTGTATACTGCTCATAAAATATATCATTATTACTGTTTGTAAACTATAAAAAATAATAATAATAAAACGACCTTGGGGGATGAACGTAGCCCAGTGGTAAAGCGTTCGCTTGATCTACGTCGGTGAGATCATTGGGCTATATTTCGTACCAGGCAGTGGACCAGGACTGGTATATCAAAAGCCGTGGTATGTGCTATCATGTCTGTGAGGATGGTGCATATAAAAGATCCGTTGATACTAATTGAAAAAAACTGTAGCAGGGTTTCCTCTCTAAGACTATATGTCAAAATTACCAAATGTTTGACATACAATAGCCGATGATTAATAAATCAATGTGCTCTAGTGGTGTCGTTAAACAAAACAAACTTAACTTTCTTCTCTAAGACTATATGTCAGAATTACCAAATGTTTAACATCCAATGGCCGATGATTTTTTTTTCAATGTGTTCTAGTTGGTATCGTTAAACAAGAACAATCTTCGGGATTTTTTTTTTTTTTTTTTAAATTTTTAACTTGACCTGACTTAATTAAAGGGGCATTCCTGAGTTTGCTTCAATTTTTAAGATGTTATCGACTAACAGAGACTTTTTGACGATTGTAATTACATATCTGCATAAAATATTAGTGGTTGTATATTAAACGTGTTTTTGATCGTTCTAATATTTGTACTAGACTAATTTCATTTTATTTCCTAAAAAATGTTTTCGTACGTACGAAATTATTTGAAGACAAAATCCAGTTTGGGCTTCTTACAAATATTAAGACGACCAGAAACGCATTGGAATATACAGACACTGATATTCTAAATAAGAAAATATATTTAATATGTAAGTTTAATCGTAGAAATATTTTAATAGTCGGAAACAGCTTACAATGCAGCAAACTCGGGAATGTCCCTTTAATCGTAGAAATATTGTATTAGTCGGAAACATCTTACAATGCAGCAAACTCGGGACAGTTCCTTTAACAGTTGTAGGAATGAGCCCTCTGTCCTGTCAATTCATCTTACGTTTGTGAACCTCAGGTCAAAAGACGTTCATCCGTTGACACGTTTCATTATCGGCACGTATTGTTCTCTTTGAAACAAGGAAGTCTTGTCAAGAAATAGCTCAATTTACAAAGTAGTGTATTATATGACATCAAGGCGACCTCCGCCGCACAGCTTGCCATACTGTGAAATAAGCAGCGATCCTCAATCGTATCAGTGTGATCATACAAATGGATAGTCATTGAAGCTGGTAATGCTAATGAATAATGATTGGAATCGTGTCGAGTTTTTTTTATGGGAGTTATCTATAGCATTCAATATATATATATATATATATATATATATATACAGTCGAGTCTATAAGATATCGTATTTATATGAAGCCTGTTTTAGAATATCTACTCTGTTGTTCTTTTGAAGGGACAAACTATATTTTGATGGGAAGTCTGTAATATATCGCAGGTATATGGAACCTATTTTAGAATATCTAGTCAGTTGTTCTTTTGAAGGGACAAACTATATTTTGATGGAAAGTCTGTAATATATCGCAGTTATATGGAACCTATTTTAGAATATCTAGTCAGTTGTTCTTTTGAAGGGAGAAACTATATTTTGATGGGAAAATGAAACGAGTTAGCATTGGGCAATCTCCCAAGGAACTACTCTTTTATTGAAAATGAATATATTAAGGTGGGAGTGAAATACACACCGAGGGGGTGGGGGACATACAATACGTGTGGTTTTCGCACCTAAATCAAGTCTATGAAGGTGTGATAAAAGTGTTTTGTTTAACGAGCACATTGATGCATTGATCATCGGCTATTGAATGTCAGAGAGGAAACCCGCTACATTGTTCCATCAGTAGCAAGTGATCTTTTATGTATAACATCCCACAAACAGGATAGTATGGCTTTTGATATGCCAGTCGTGGTGCACTGACTGGAATGAGAAATAGCCAAATGGACTCACAAACGGGGATCGATTCCATACCGACTGCGCATCAAGCGAAGGTTCTAGCCAGGATTTTATATCGATGGGGGGGGGGGCACCCACGCTCTCTATGAGTCGTGCTATGGGATGACAGGCATCTATAAAAGATGTTGGGGAATACAAACATGTGATTAAGGGTAGCTATGTGATGACACATGCAAGCAAAGAAAAACAACAACTTGTGATCGTCAGACGCTGTTCCAAATACGTCCGATTCATCATTTAGACGCCAACAGTCTGCGAGATTTAAAAAAACAACTGCTCGAAAGACGTGTGATACAGTACTCTCACTGGATGTCAGGTTTTGTGACAAGGGGAAATTACCATATTTAAGTCATCTAAAGAGCTTAAAATATTGGGTGGGGGGGGGTGTTGTTGTTGTTGTTTTTTCTTTCTGGAAATACGAAACACGAGGTTGTTTCCAGACAGAGATGTCTACACTGTAGAAAATAAACGTTTCAGTTTGTATAACCTAGAATTAAACTAAATAAGAAAATACATCAGACATATTCCCGTTTTTGTTGTTTTTAAAGGGATCCTGTTTAAAGAGGTTACGTTTCTGTACTGGTTTTTAAAAAGGGATTCTGAAAAACGAGGGAATTCCGGTTTACAGAGGTTTTGGTATTGAGAGGTTTCACTGTAGATATACATAATGTCCAAATAAATAATAATAATAACAAGCATTCTGAGAATACTGCTAAAGCAGTCGCCTAGTGAGATTGACAACTTTTTGTATCGCCTAAATTTAAGGGCCACAACTCTGTGAAAAATAGATAAAGTGAAAGTAAAACCTAATCTGTAAAAAGACATAATAAAGCTACACACAAAATTCAGCTCGATTTCTTGAGGCATTGCAAAACAAAAAGTTCCAAAAACTAAATGTCGTATTTTACTAAGTTCAATGATCTTAACTGTGTCAGAAATGGGTAAATCGAAATAAAAGTTAAACTTGATCCTCAACAGTACATGATAAAGCTATAAATAAAATTGTAGCTCATTGTGAAAAAAAACTACGGAATTTTTTTTTCGTTTCTCCTAAATTCAAGGGAGATAACTGTTAAAAATAGGTAAATCACAATGGAAGTAAAACTTGATATGAAACACTACGATAACTGTTAAAAATAGGTAAATCGCCATGAAAATCAAACTTGATACGTAACACTACATGATAAACGTGGCACAAATTTTAGCTCATATCTGAAGGCGTTGTGAATTTGTTTTTAAAACAACCCTGCAAACTATGTGGGATGGACGGACAGACAGACAGGCAGACAAACAGAAGGACGGAGATGAAAACTTTAGACCCTTACGGTTGGACCGGTAGGGGACTATTAACAGGGCATTTTATCCTCAGCGAGAAGCCATATTCTAAACAGCCTTGTCACAATGGTGTCGGTCAATTACTGGAGACATCACCAGCCTTGACAATAAGAAACTTGGCATGACTGATACCTTACTGACACCGCGTTTTAATTGAGTGTTGTCTAATAGACTTAACGAAAACCCAGCAAGTGGCTTTGGGTAGCTTTTAATTGTCGCTTAGTCGGTGTTAGGCTTCTTCAGTGGTACTTAATTAGATCCATTCATCTCTTTTCTCATCCAATTTCTACTATATATTATTACGAGCTATTACGTTCTGGAGTTTCCAAATTTTTACTATGCAATCACGTTACCCTGTTTGTAGTTGTCTAGTTTCCACTATATTTTTAAAACCTACTTAATTTGGGACTGCCTAATTTTAGTTATACAGTTACAAGCTTGGGCTTGTTTAACGTGTATTATATTGCTACCTACTATGTTTGGTGTTTCCGGATTATTTAAAGGGACATTCCTGAGTTTGCTGTATTGTAAGATGTTTCCGACTAATACAATATTTCTACGATTAAACTTACATATTAATTTTGTTTTTTTTGTTTTAGGATATTAATGTCTGTATATTCAGTGTGTTTCTGGTCGTTTTAATATTTGTAAGAAGCCCAAACTGGATTTTGTCTTAAAATAAATAATAATTTATAAAATAAAATGAAATGTAACCTAGTACAAATATTAGAACGATCAGAAACACGTTTAATATACAGCCACTAATATTATATGCAGAAAAATATGTTTGGTATGTAATTACAATCGCTGAAAAAGTCTGTTTTAGTCGATAACATCTTAAAAATTGCAGCAAACTCAGGAATGTCCCTTTAATATGTTATATTGTTATCTACTACTTTTGGGGCTGCCTGCTTTACATTATCTTGTTATGCATACAACTAATACTTTGGTAGCGAGCATTACATGATTATTTGGTTAACATTGTTCTTCAAAACGCGCATGGCACTTATTACTGTCAATGTAAAAATAACCCACGAGCTAGAGAAAACGTTTAATTCAATTCTGTTTGAAAAATTTAAACGCTTAACATATAATGTGATTGAATATGCATTTCAGTTTGTTCTTGAATGTTATTTGTATTGATTTTTGAGAGAATGTTAAATTCTTGATATTATGTGAATTATCCTAGTATGTCAGGGTTTATGCCAGAGGGTAAACTGGGTATGGCGCCTATTTTTTTTTTTTTTGCAAATTGTTTTTTAAAGCTAACCTTTTGACAAAATTAATTACTCTTATCATTATTGTATGATTTTTCTTAACCCTAACCCTAACCCTAAACCAACACATTTTCTTTCTGGGGGAGGCCATCCACCCACCCTGTTCCATAATGCCATACCCAAACATTTATTTCTGGCAGAAACCCTGTATGTATAATTTTAAAACATTATTAAATAGCAGAAACGAGCAAATACACATAGTAAGAAAGTTGGCTGTATTTTGTTATAATGCATTTGATCAGAGAAATGACAATTTAAAAACTGCCATTCTCTTTCCTTAAGCTTCTCCCAAATATATTGAGTTGTTTTGTTTGTTTCTTTGTTTCTTTGTTTTTGTTGTGTTTTTGTTGTGTTTTTTTAATGTTTTTTTGTTGTTGTTTTTAAAAAAGAAGAAAAACATTTACTACTATTTAGCGATGGAGCGGGATGGCGTTAGGGTTTAGACCATTTCTTTGTATTTATTTACCATTGTGTTTTTGTACAGTGTCTCTCTTTGTATCGTAATACACATGTATAGAAGTATCACATGTATCACATGCTCAAAGGCCATTTGGCCTAATGCAATAACACAATATATCTATATTTAGCAGTCACTGCGTAACCAAGATCTAGTTGATTTGTGGCGTGACCATGATACTTTAAAGACCAATGCACACACACACACACACACACACACACACACACACACACACACACACACACACACACACACACACACACAGGCTGTATGCCACAGCGACATGCAACGCAACGGGCGTAATGACGTCAATGTTGCTGCAGCTCGCCACAATTCTGTCGCACACGCAAGCAACAACGCTTCCGCGATGCAAATATAATTGAATCATCTGTCCCATTGATATGGAAAATGTCTGGAGAAAATAACTGCCTGGCATTTCCAACAGTAATACGTCTCAATTTAAAAACCAGCATAACAAAGAAAACATAAATGAAATTATGGTGAACTATTTCTTATTTTCCTGTACGAAGCCAAAATAATGTTGTCCAATATCCTGTCATGAACTGTATATGGGAGAGTTTTTGGTTTCTTTCTTTTAAAGGGACATTCCTGAGTATGCTGCCATTTTTAAGATGTTATCGACTTACAGAGACTTTTTAACGATTGTAATTACATATCAAATATATTTTTCTGAATAAAATATTAGTGGCTTAAACGTGTTTCTGATCGTTCTACTATTTGTACTAGGTTAAATTTCATTTTAGTTCCTAAAATAAAAAATTTCATACGTACGAAATTATTTGAAGACAAAATCAAGTTTGGGCTTCTTACAAATATTAAGACGACCAGAAACACACTGAATATACAGACACTGATATTCTAAAGAAGAAAATATATTTAATATGTAAGTTTAATCGTAGAAATATTTTATTTTTCGGAAACATCTTACAATGTAGCAAACTCAGGAATGTCCCTTTAACAATTTAAAAATAGCCGTACAAATAAAAAATTGTGCGACTCACTTTGCCTGGATCGAAGCTATAAATGTATGTTATATAGATTTTGTCAATATTCATGCGACTCAGTCAGTGTTGTCGATTGAGCGCTCGACTGAGGTGCTTGTGTCGCAGGATCGAACCACCTCAGTGAATCCGTTCAACTGATTGTTTTTTCTCGTTCCAACCAGTGCACCACAACTGGTCAAAGGCCGTGTCATGTGTTTTCCTGTCAGTGGGAAAGTGCATATAAAAGATCATTTGCTGCATTAGGAAAATGTAGCGGGTTTCCTCTGTTGACTACGAGTCAGAATTACCAAATGTTTGACATCCAAAAGCCGATGATTGATCAATCAATGTGCTGTACTGGTGTCGTTAAACATAACAAACGGCTTCTTCGTCAGTTAGTTGTGTCATATCTTCCTCTGAAATGTTTGCCCGTGTTCTTGTTCGTTGTAACTCCGACGCCATATAACCGTAATTAAAATGTATTGAGTGCGTCAGTAAAGAAAACATTTCCTTCCTTTGTTCGCTGTAAGAGTCCTACATGTCACACGGAATAGAACCTGTCATATCCCGTTCCACACACGTTGCCTGTTGCCGAGCCAGTCAAGCAACGTTTAGTTGCGTTACATGTGTTGAAAATGGGCAGAATTTTGAAAATAGCAATTAGTAAAAAAAACAAAAAACAGTTAGAATAATAAAAAAAGAAGAAAAAAGTTATGAGCCAAAAATAAAAAAGAATTGACTGCTCGGCCGAATATTTATATAATTTGGAGCATTTTAGATGGACAGTCCAAAAATAAATACGAGAAAGAAGAGAGGATTCGTAATTCACATGAAACATATCGTATACCTTCAGGATAATTCGTAATGTTTTCAAATTATTTTTAAATCACTGGCAGGATTCTGCAAGTAAGGTTTTGATTGGTGGACATGAGCTCTAACTGGCTGGTGTTAGATCCACATGTAATAATGGAGCTAATTTTAATTAGATTGGAGTACTCTGACTGTAAGAGAGCTAGACGGACATTTGGACATAAATACGCTCTCATTACAGTCAGAGACCAAGCTATGTATTTTTTTGGCAATTCCCGACAACCAAAAAGTTGGCAAAGATTTCCGCTCTAATACCACTGTACAGGGCATAAAATTTGATTTTTTTCAGACAAACGATATGTCGTTCGTGTGGTTTTAGTGTTTGCACGAACGATTTTCTCCAGTGGTTCGGATACAAATGAAAAGGTTAACCGGCAACGGTAATCAAATGAGAATCTAAGATGGGCGATTTTCGTAGCTTTTCTCTAAATTCTTATCATAAATACTAAATTATTATTATTATTTGGTATGCTGGGACTAACTTGAAAGCTGCCATTTACATTTCAGCACACTACCCCATCGGTTCTGTTTCAGGGGAGTACTTGTTGGCGCCAAACAATAGTCTGAACGAAACGAGGATTTCCGGGTCTGAACGGAAAGTCCTGAAGTTCATCGAATCCTCGATCGATCCAGTCGATGCTGCAACTCGGTGTTTCATCATGTTCTAATTTCCACTTCGTTATTTTAAAGTCCCTTATTAAACGTACTATTTTCTTCGCTGTGCCGACTTGTAATTGACTGCGATGTCGAGTTCAAACGGATACATTGTTTTTTTCTCACACCTGCAATGCTAGGCCCGTTCTCTTATTATTTTATTCCAAAAATAGTTATATTAGCCAAAACACGTCAGTTTACATTTTCTGACGAGCGATTATAGTTTTTGCACGAACGATCCGTCGTTCGTGTCGATATTGGTTTTGCATAACCGACAGACGAACGACAACATTTTATGCCCTGCCACAACAATCCTGTTTGACGTTAAATACCTTTACATCGACCATTTTCGAGTTAACTGATTAAAAACAATCCACATAATATGGATTATTAATTATTAATCACTAATACACATACTACAGAAAGAAATCCGACAGCACCCACATTCGTGGCAAGAATTACAAAACTCGGTGACCTATTTTGTGACGTAGATCACGTGATCGCCCACTGGGCGATTCCGCCTTGTGCAACAGTTACAGGGGCCGTCTCATACCAAGCGACGTTACAACATGGAAGAGTTGGCTAATGGTTTCCTCTCTAACACAGTGATAAAATTACCAAATATTTGACATCCAATAGCCGATGATTAATGAATCAATGCGCTGTAGTGGTGTCGTTACACAAAACAAACTTTTTTTGGTGATTGTCGGGCACTTGTCGTTTTGAGACGGCCCTTGGAAGACGGAATGGCTGAGTGGGCGATCATGTGACGCATCGTCACGATATAGATCGGCGAACTTAGAATTCTGCTGTCCGGAGTTTGCCGAAGCTTAGCTGAATGTGGGTGATGTCGGGTTTCTTTCTGTAGTGTGTGTATTAGTGATTAATATCTAAATTTCTTTTAATCAATCAACTCGAAAATTATCGATGTAAAGGTAGTTCACGTCAAACATAGGATTGTTGTGGTATTACAGCGGAAATCTTTGCCAACTTTTTGGTTCTCGGGAATTGCCAAAAAAATACATAGCTTGGTCTCTGACTGTAATGAGAGCGTATTTATGTCCAAATGTCCGTCTTGCTCTCTTACAGTCAGAGTACTCGGAATATTGTGTGGCCAGTTCGAGCGGGGTGTCGCCTGTGTATGCAACGGTCATTAGTTAAAAAAAAAAAAAAAAAAAAAAGGCAATAAATAAATTAAATAAAATTCTTAAACAAACTATACCTTTTGCAGACCTCACACAGTATATGGTCCTTCCCTGTAATTAATGACTCAAATGTAACTGTAAGTTATAGACTGGATCGCAATTTGATCAGTTTAAAATTCAGTTTAACTCACACACAAACAAAACATTGTGGAAAGTGGAAATTGAATCACCCCATATTGGGTGTTAAAGCTGTGTATGAAGTCATCTACAGTATTCATTTTGGCTCATCGAATCCCATATACTGGTTATGAACTAGTCTCGCAACAAGAGGTTCATCCTTTTTTTCTTTTTTTCTTTTTTATGGAAACACTTCTTATCCAGTTTAATTAACGAAAGGACAGAGGATGCCTGAAATGTGAAAAATAGCATACAAAATAACACAGACAGTATTGGGTTTTTTTTAAAGAAAACTAGAATAAGAAAATAAAGACAAGGAAAAAAAGAAAGGCCTCCTTATTCATTAAAATTGTGGAAAGTGGAAATTGAATCACCCCATATTGGGTGTTAAAGCTGTGTATGAAGTCATCTACAGTATTCATTTTGGCTCATCGAATCCCATATACTGGTTATGAACTAGTCTCGCAACAAGAGGTTCATCCTTTTTTTCTTTTTTTCTTTTTTATGGAAACACTTCTTATCCAGTTTAATTAACGAAAGGACAGAGGATGCCTGAAATGTGAAAAATAGCATACAAAATAACACAGACAGTATTGTTTTTTTAAAAAAGAAAACTAGAATAAGAAAATAAAGACAAGGAAAAAAAGAAAGGCCTCCTTATTCATTAAAATTGTGGAAAGTGGAAATTGAATCACCCCATATTGGGTGTTAAAGCTGTGTATGAAGTCATCTACAGTATTCATTTTGGCTCATCGAATCCCATATACTGGTTATGAACTAGTCTCGCAACAAGAGGTTCATCCTTTTTTTCTGTTTTTCTTTTTTTATGGAAACACTTCTTATCCAGTTTAATTAACGAAAGGACAGAGGATGCCTGAAATGTGACAAATAGCATACAAAATAACACAGACAGTATTGTTTTTTTAAAAAGAAAACTAGAATAAGAAAATAAAGACAAGAAAAAAAAGAAAGGCCTCCTTATTCATTTTAGAGACAAATGTATCAAGTCTAATTAGTAATTTAATACATTTGCCGTTTAGAAAAAAACAAATATTCCTGACAAGTCTATGGCAAAAATTGAATAGGAAATACAAGACTCCATTCCATCTAACTGTAGTTTACATTGTTTGGTGAGAAAAATCCGTCTGAATGTTCATTCATTCATTTCAACTTATTTTCGTACTTAAATCCATTTGAGGTTCACGCACGCTATCCTGGGCACACACATCAACTATCTGGGCTGTTTGTTAGTGCGAAAGAAGTCGGTGTAGTGGTCTTACACCTACCTATTGCGTCGTTAATACTCACGCTGGATTCTCGTTCCAGCCACCACGACTGGTATATCAAAGGTTGTAGAATTGATCACATGAGATGACTGGGGGACGTTTCATACATAGAGCCCAGTCGATGGGCCCAATGGGCTATTTCTTTTTCCAGCCAGTGCACCACGGCTGGTATATCAAAGGCCGTGGTATGTGCTATCCTGTCTATGTAGTCCAGTCAGAATTCCAGGGCCCGTGCGTTTTTGTGAGGGGACCTTTTTTTTCATGATTGAAATTCACTGATGAGGTCCCTGTGATGAAATTTAGCCTGGGAGTCTTTTTTGTTTTACCGTCGTTTGGCGGCCATATTGGAAAATGGCCGCCATTTTGCGATTCATTGAATAAATAGTGACATCTTGGTAACAAGTGAACAGATTTTCATTTTTTAAACGGTGTTGGATAGGTAATTAAAACGTCTATAAATAATTCCATTGTTGCATTTAAATATATCTAATAGGTTTTTTGCAATAAACGTTTTAATTTAAAAAATAGGCATTATGTAAATTTTTCTACCATTTCATTTCACAATACACAACCTTGTGGGTTTTTGTTAGGGGATCATTTTTGTGACTGGAATTCATTGCTGAGGTGCCTATGATGAAAATTAACCTGGGAGTCTTTTTTTTTGTACTTTTGTCATTTGGCGGCCATCTTGGAAAATGGCTACCGATTTTAATTTCATTGAATAAACAGTGATATCTTGATAACCAGTGGACAGATTTTAATTTTTAAAACACAATTGCATAGATTTTTAAATACTCTATAAATCATTTCATTGATAGTTTTAAATATATCTAATAGTATTTTTGCTATAACAGTTTTAATGCAAAATAAAGACTGAAAAGTGGGTTAATACTTTAGACGGAATGTAAGGAAGATTTTGGACATTAACAACACTGCATTTTTTCTATATTAGACTTAATTGTCACTCACATGTTTGAAATCATTTACTCATCATCATCTGCATCGCTGTCTTCGTCTGAAAACTGGTAAACGATGTCATCAGTTTCCTCATCATATTCATCCTCTTCAAGTACAGAGAAGTGTGTGTCATCAGGAAGAGCGTTGATAGTGTCTGTGACTGGTTGTAATATGTCATCCTTCTTTTCCCATCCAAAGTTATTTGGAATAAGTGTTTTAATACATCTTGAGTTTTTCCACTCATATACCTGCAGGTGAGCTCTGAGGCAGTGCTGTTTGAAGGAATTCTGGTCTGGAGGCAATCTTGCTGAATCGTAGTGGGACATTTGTTGCCATTTGCGCGCACGAGCACTGGACAGAGTTGTGCTAACTGGGTCATTGTAGAGCATCCTGATTGTACACAACTCAAGTTGAGAGAAGAGTTCATCAGATAGTTCATCATCTGTACCAAGTGATTCCATCGTTTTCCTGTATGAAAAATCAGTTGGCTTTAGAATCCGTTTCATGGCCATGACCTTCCCACAGCCAAAAAGGCCACCAACTGTGTCTACACTTGTAAATGCATAAACTCCAAGAGCAACTGATGCCACATCAGTTTCCGGAAAGAATGAAGTGCAGCTGTAGTATGTAGGAGCCTCTCCTGATTTCTTCTTGTACATGTACATGCACTGTCCAGTTACATGAGTAATGTATGATGCAATAATCCAAACATCTGTATCTTCAAAGTCAAAAATAACTGTGCAAGAGTTATCCATTTGAGCTGCATGGAAGAAAGCTCTAGTGTCTGCCTCGCATGGCGACTTGGATTCAAAGCGAGATTCACATTCTCCTGTTTTTACATTGTAGCAGACAAGGTTCATAGTAAAATATAGATCAGCATGATGATTGTAGGAATGCCATTCCTTCAGGAGAAAATGCTGCAATCTTTGTTTGTTAGATGGCTTTGACAGGAATGAACGCCAAGATGACCCTGTTGGCATTTGTTGGTCAGCAACAGGAAATCCATTAGCAACAAACCCATACGCTTTTGCACGATGTTGTTGTTCGTGTTGCTTTGGGCTATGCATCAACATGGTTTCATCATAAATATCATTTATGAAATGGAATGCAACTGCTTTTGGATGACGACCCACTATGTAGTTGAAGAGACTAAAAGCATAGTCAGACCATGTTTTGTTTGCAGGTATTTTGTTCCAAGCCATTCCCATGTCTACCATTATGTGGTAATCTGATGGTGGTTGTGCAGCTGTGAGGGTCAGCATTGTCATGAACTTTGATTTCACAGTTTTGTGGAAAATTCCATCTGCTGTAAATAGAGACAAGCTCACGGACGTTATTCTGTACTGCATCAGATCCTCCAGAGTCATACTGGACTCATCCCCACTGGTTAGAAGATCAATTATCTTTTTTTGTTGCAGTGTGGTCAATAATGGCTCTACTTTCTTGTTTGCTTTTGACAGCAGCTGTCTTTGTTACAAATGTTTTGCTTTTCCTTTTAGTAATGTGTTGTGTATTGATCGAGTACCAGAAGATAGACGTTCTAGTACATTTTCAACCATTTGATTGCCTTCATCGTGAGCTGTTTCAAGACTATGTTTCACCTCTTCTGATGCCATTTGTCCAGTACAAAGTGATCGAAGAGTTGGTCGGCTTAGATCCCATGGGTTTGTGCACCATTCCTCCAGAGCTACATTCACAGCATCAAGTACCTGGCTGTCTTTGGACTGTCTTGATGGACCTATTTCAGGATGGTGATATAGCGGTTTCTTGAATTGTGTCACTTTTTGCAGTTGTTCTCTTATTTGCATAACAACTGGCCTGCTGAGGATGCTAATTGCAACCATTGACAAGTTTTTGGTAAATCCAACCCAGCCCCCACTTCTTCGCTTCTTGGATTGTTTGTTCATAGTCATTTCAATAACCTGATCGGGGGATAATTTGCTGTAGCTTCTGCCACTCAGTGAACAAGAATAAATCGCAGCCATGTTCTTCTCTTCGTCACTCAGTGTGGACATGCGCCAGTAATAGATGGACAGATACCGAAGATAGTTGATGTTTCCATATGCTGCCATCAAAGGCAACATTTTACGGCAACTGCTTAGGTATTCATCAAAATTTGTTCCACTCCTCAGACAATGGTAGTGCTGATAAAGAATCTCCACATCAAGAATATAAGAAATCCAACATTTAGCCATGTCCGATCCAGATGCTAAGACGTCTTTAAATAGTTCATGTACAAAATCAGTGAAGTCAGTTGATTTGATGAATGTCTCATGTTCTCCTTCAGTGGTGATATCAACCAAGTGTTTCAAACAACCTGTTATTTTACAGTTCTTCTGGATGCATTCCTGAATCAGCATGCGTAACAAGCCTTCAGCTACTAGTTTGTGTAAACGCATTCCCCTATTGTAGTGTTTTCCAGCTAATGTCCTGTGTGCACTGCCAGCAGCAACAATTCCTGCAGAAACTGCCAATTCTTCAAGACCACTACCAGCATATCGCTTTCCAATTGCATTAAGGAAAGACATTTCTGTGTGAAAACCGCCAATTACAGACTTAACACGAGACCATCTATCCCCATCTTCAAAAAGTGCCTCTTCAACATATTTATACACAGCTTGATGAGAAACGAGTTGAATTAATGGCATTTTCTTCATTTCAGCAACTTTCTGGCACCAGTCCATCACATCTAAAACAACTTCTTTACTTGGAGGCTGCGCATAACACTTCACATTGTACGTTTCCCACTTCTCAACATTGCAAGCGAGAGAAGTATGATATCCTGTGAAAGCCGGAACATTGTCTTTTGATTGCATCACATGAAGAAGTGCATGGGCAGTTACTCGATATGCTATCATTGACTGATCTTTGCATTCTAATTTCTTTGGTTTAGGTTCTGCACGGGAACTGGAAGTGTAAGATTGTTTGGCAACTGTTTGGCAGACCAGATTGTTTTTAACTTCACGAGTTGGTACAACCAATGTTGTTTTTTCCAAAGTCCCTTCATAACGGGAAGATATTGGTTGTGCCATAATGACATTTGTGTAATGACTCGTCTCAAAGCCTGTCAGTCCATCTTCATTAAAATCATCATTGTCCATCACGACAGTACAGGGCTGATGTGGTGCAATTTCATTTGGGCAAAAATGGACATGCTTAATCAAGTGGGGCCTGTCAGTTGGACACACTGAATTGTGCTCTGACTTATTGCTTTCGTGTAGTGCCCATGCTGATAGTTGGTCTAGAACATCATTATATGAAATTCCAATTCTCAGTTGTCTCAAAATGTTAATGAGCTCTTTACTTCCTGTCAAGTTGTGAACAAACATTGATACACTTACATGCAATGGTTGTCGCTTACCAGTGATCAGATGCATCAAGCTTTCAGACAGAAAACGAATAGATGGCTGCAAGCGTTCTGCAACAACTGCACGACCATCTACAACTTTTGACTGAGGATCAGCTAGAAGTGCAACTAGGTTGTGAATGTCATTGGGTGTATTATCCTTATCAAGTTCATTGATTGCACATGGCCATGGGATTCCTCCTTCGTTTCGAAACTTACAGTGTATAATCTTGGTTACATTGCTTATCAGTTGTGAACTTTCAACGCCCCAACAATTTATGGCACTTTCAACATATGCTCCTCCATGCTTTGGGAAAAAAACTATTGAGGATTCATTTTTGCGGTACCTTGATTGAAACCCAATATTCTGCCCAAAATGTTTTTCAAGCTTTTGGCGTAGTGAACGTAATGCATGCCTGTCATCACAAGTATTTCTGATCTCATCATTGGTGATCAACAAATCCATTTGTATTTGCTCATATTCAGAAAGTATATCTCTGAGGGTGTAAATTTCTTTCCGGGTATGTAGACAGTCAACCAGATATGTGCAAAGATGTTGAAATCCTTCATTCTGTTTTTCAATAACCCATTGTTCTCTAAGACGACGTTCCTCTCCTCTCATATCATTTGCACGTGTGTTGTATACAGGTCTACAGTGTGATTTCCAACAGTTTTTGTGACAACGAATGTCCAAGGCAGCAGCGTTTAATATGCCACCAGCATTATCACAGTAAGTTACAAGTGCTTGCAAACGATCCCGTTTGACTTTATTCTCAATGTAGGGGACAGCCTCAGTGAATGCATTTCAAGCTATCTCTGTTTCTATTCTGTGGGTCTTTATAGGTAGTACAATACCAAATAACTTCCGGCTGGGTCAAAGTTCCAGGTGCACCGAACTTTTGATAGAGAAGTGAACACCACAAGTCCTGTGATTGGTTATAAATGTGAGTGTGTTGGTTGTAAAAAATAATAGTTTCATCTGGGTAAAATAAATGTGCAATTTTATTTCATCTAGTACCAATGTGTCAAGTAGCCTTGTGCTTGAAACATGTATGGGGTACCTGTAAAAAAAAGTACTCAAATTTTGTGCGAAACTAGGGTAGTCATAGACGCTACCCGTTATCTCAGAAACGAGCAGCTTGACCCCCATTTTTTTCTGATTCACTTTAAGTGTAAGGGGTGGTAGTATTTATATCCGTGGCGTTTATGTCGGTTGATACGTTGCAGGTAGGAGTTTTAGCCGTATATGTTACTATTGTCGTCTATGGGATTTGATTTGGTAGTGTACACCCTATAGGAACATTTTCACCAAAGATATTTCTATTAATTTTGCCTTCCAGGGATTCCTCACAAAATATGCACACTGATATCAACTCAGAACCTCCACGACTACTTCGTACTCGTGACTCGACAGACTGATCAGTAACTTCAGTTTCTTGTGCATCACTTGTCACAGGCACACAACGAGCCTCTTGTGCTCTTTTTAACTTGATACCAGTGATATCTAATTTACAGATTTTGTGCACCTTTTTAGGAGTTTCATCAATTATTATTCGTTCGTGAAGATCATCAAAAGCAGTACCTAAACCTTTCCACTGCTTACTTTTTTTTGCTAAATTATTCCACGAATCTTGAGATTGTTGTTGCAAAGGATTTTGTTTTGAAGTTGTACTTTCCTCACAAATCACACACATAACATCAGAACATGTTTTAGATTTTTTCCTCGCCAACTCTGGTGGCTCTACAAGTAAGAGTGAAGATCTCTTTGTAAGCTAAGACGTTCCTGCCATGGTTTCATCCTATATGTTTTTTAAAGTAATATATTGACTAAATGCTACTAAATATAAACTCACTGTAAAATACATATTTTACTGTAACATTGTAGAAATAATTGACAGAAATATTTATTATAAATATATGTATGAGAAAAACACAATGTTTCACATATAATTCTCAGTGAATGAATGAGACGCAGTATCAAAACTGTATAACAGTTTAGTACAAGTTTTCTTACAAAAGCATGCTATTTAATGTTAATAACAGTACATCCATTTTGTTTTGTCATACAAACTATAACTGAATTATGTTATAAACCCAACACAATTTCGGATGCAATGGTACAAACATTTACAGTATACCTTTTTTGGCATTAAAATGTTTATTGCAAAAAATATATTGGGTTTATCTAATGCAATAATGGATTAATTTATGGAGCTTTTAAATACGTATCCAGTGCCATTTAAGTAATGAAAATCTGTCCATTAGTTATCAAGATATCGCAAATTATTCAATGAAATGAAAAAACGGTTGCCATTTTCCAAAATGGCCGCCAAACAGCAAAATAAAAAAAAAGACTACTAGGCTAATTTTTATCACGGGCATCTCAGTAATGAATTCTAATAAAAAAAACTAAGGTCCCCTAAAAAAAACCCACAAGGTACTTACCGTGAAATGTAATGGTAGAAATATTTAAATAATGCCCTTTTTTTCATTAAAACGTTTATTGCGAAAACACTATTAGATATATTTAAACGTAACAATAGAATTATTTATAGACGTTTTAATTATCTATCCAACACTGTTTAAAAAATTAAAATCTGTTCACTTGTTACCGAGATATCACTATTTATTCAATGAATCGCAAAATGGCGGCCATTTTCCAATATGGCCGCCATACGACGGTAAAACAAAAAAGACTCCCAGGCTAAATTTCATCACAGGGACCTCATTAATGAATTTCAATCATAAAAAAAGGTCCCCTCAAAAAACGTACGGGGTCCTGTATTCTGACTGGACTAATGGGATGTTCATATAAAAGATCCCGTGAAACTAATGGAAAAAAAGGTAGCGGGTTTCCTCTCTAAAACTATATGTCAAAATTACCAAATGTTTGACATCCAATAGTCAGTGATTAATAAATCAATGTGTTCTAGTGGTGTCCTTAAACAAATCAAAGAAACAAATATACTCACTCTGGGAGCTGGCACCGGTCTGAATGTGTTTTTCTTTTCATACCCGAGTCCTGTACCTTCATACGTTTCCTTGTTATCAACACACAATCTAATTGCTTTATATTAACTTACTCTTGCAACAAGTGTGCGAAAGGCATATAGCAATAGCAGACAACAATTGTTGTGGTAATACATACTGGATATCAGCATAGGTACAGATATATTTAAATCGAAAGTCATATAGCAGTAGAAACCAACACTTTTTGTGGTAATCCAAACTGGAAATCAGAATAGGTAGAGATGTATTTAAATCGAAAGTCACATTGCAGTAGAAACCAACACTTTTTTCTGTACTCCAAACTGGAAATCAGAATAGGTAGAGATATATTTAAATGCTCGTCTCTTGGTCAGGATTCACGAATTCAATGCTGACATTGTGGGAACCTAGAATGGGCCGAAACATTTTGTGTAGAAAACAGCTATTGTGGGTGAAAATAATGTAAATTAGTAGAAATACAAACTTTCAAAGCATATATGTAAACATCTATTTTAATTATTACAATTTGTTTGCCTTAAATGCCTGTTATCGTGTGCTGCATGGCAATGTGAATTTGTGGTATTGTTTTGCTTGTATGATCATTACATAAACAAAATACCATCTAAAATAAAGTCTCCAAGCAACAAATGGATGTATCATAATACATTTTTTTAGACGTAATACAATTATGCTATTGAATTAAGAAATCAAACGACTAGACATTGGAGAATACAGAAGAGATTATAAACCCATCCTGACAACAGTATAACCAATTACCAAGTGTTTGACAGATGATTAATTAAAGGGACATTCTCGAGTTTGCTGCATTGTAAGATGTTTCCGACTAATAAAATATTTCTACGATTAAACTTACATAGTAAATATATTTTCTAGTTTAGAATATCAGTATCTGTATATTCAATGTGTTTCTGGTCGTCTTAATATTTGTAAGTAGCCCAAACTGGATTTTGTCTTCAAATAATTGTGTACGTACGAACAAAATTATTAAGTAAAATGAAATTTAACCTAGTACAAATACTAGAACGACCAAAAATACGTTTAATATAGGGCAACTAAAATTTTATGCAGACATATATTTGATATGTACTTACAGTCGTGAAAAAGTATCTGTTAGTCCTAACAGTTGCAGCAAATTCAGGAATGTCCCTTAATATGTTTTAGTTGTGTTGACTTCACGTGTTGTCCTGGACAGACAGCCCATATAACTGAGATATATTGTCAAGTAAAGAATGAATGCATGCTTAACGACATTCTAGAACAACAAGTTAAAGTTTGTTTTGTTTAACGACACCACTAAAGCATATTGATTAATTAATTTTTGACTACTGGATGTCAAACAATTGTTACTTCTGACACGTAGTCATCAGAGAAAACCCGCTACATTTTTCTTATGGCAGCAAGAGATCGTTTACGGACAGGGAAGCACATACCACAGCATTTGACCAGTTGTGGTGCACGTGTTGGAACCAAATTATTCGAATGGATCCACCGAGGTGGTTCGATTTTGCGACGCAAGCACCTCAAGCGAGCACTCAACCGAATGAGCTAAATATCCCCATCCCCCCCCCCCCCCCCCCCAGCAAAACAGCGATCAAATCTGCACGTTTAGACCATACGAGCATAGCATATAAGATCTCAATCCGAGCTATTTAACCGTATTTAAGTTGCATTGAAGGGACATTACTGAGTTTGCTAAATATTTTACGACTGTAAGCACATTTTTCTGCATAAAATATTAGTGGCTGTATATTAAACGTGTTTTTGTTCGTTCTAATATTTATACTAGGTTATATTTCATTTTATTTCCTAAAAAGGATTTTGTTTTGGCTTCTTACAAATATTAAGACGACCAGAAACACATTGAATATACAGACACTGGTATTCTAAACACGAAAATATATTTAATATGTAAGTTTAATCGTAGAAATATTTTATCAGTTGGAAACATATTAAAATGCAGCAAACTCGGGAATGTCCCTTTACATTAAGTGGGTCGTTAAATAAAACACTCCATCCCTCATTCCATAACATCTCAAATGAACATCCATTTCGTTTGGTTTTGGTTTACATTTCCCAAACAACACATTATGTTCCTTTTTTTATGTCCCTCAAACAGTTTTTGTTATCTTACATTTAAAAAAGTAAAGTTTGTTTTATTTAACGACGCCACTAGAGCACATTGATTGTTTATCTTATCTTCGGCTATTGGACGTCAAACATATATTATGGTCATTCTGACACTGTTTTTTTTATAGAGGAAACCCGCTGTCGCCACATAGGCTACTCTTTTACGACAGGCAGCCAGGGATCTTTTATTTGCGTTTCCCACGGGCAGGATAGCACAAACCATGGCCTTTGTTGAACCAGTTATGGAGCACTGGTCGGTCCAAGTGGTTTACACCTACCCATTGAGTCTTGCGGAGCACTCACTCAGGGTTTGGAGTCGGGTATCTGGATTAAAAATCCCATGGCTTGACTGGGATCCGAACCCAGTACCTACCAACCTGTAGACCGATGGCCAGTATCTTACATTTAAGTGTTATCGCTACAGGGACACAATAATTGATTTAAACCAACCAAAAAAAGGTGCCAATAGAGGCTTGTGGCAACTTTGTATTGCCTACGTTAAAGAGCCGCGATCGTGCTTTGCATTGCCCATGTTAAAGAGCCGCGGTCGTATTTCACTAGGAACAAGGGGACTCTTACCAAAATAGAAACCCGTGATCGATAATGAATTCTTGAAGGCGTATTTCAACACCTCTTCTCTGTTCATTGGTTCCTCAGAGCAAACACTACACTGGTTAATGATTTTCGATTTCCAATTGATTTCGGAAAGCTGATAAAAAAGAAGCAATTTGTTAATTTCCTTCTTCGATAATCTAATTAGCATCGGGACGACCTGTTCGTGCTGAAATACTAACATTTCAAAAGACAGGTATTATGAGGTGTTTTACATACACACACGCACACACACAAACACACCCACACACACACACACACACACACACACACACACACACACCTTATTTGCCGTTAAACGGACTAAGGTCTCACTACACAGTTGAAATCCATGTTAAATTGGCCAACTTCAAAAAAGAAAGAACTGTTTTATTTAACGAGGTACTCGACACATTTTATTTACGATTACATGGCGTCAGACGCAGATACTGAGAGAGGAAACCCGCTGTCACCACTTCATTGTCCAACATCAAATGACGATTGCCAATAGAACGAACGGGTTCTGGCAAAAGCGAACATATAGTATAAGCATATATTTTTACTCCAAAATTGAGAACATTCCTGTCTCAGTTTTTGGTATATGACCGCATCTGGTTGTAGTACTAGTCCAGACAGGTGGTTCATTAACTGATTCACTCCGGCTGTCTCTTTCGCTATACACCCATGTCCCAAACATTCAGTGCACAATATTACAAAATAACATGGGAGACATCCAGCTAGAAGGCTTATCATTAAAGATACAACTTGTTTTAATTCTTCCCCAATTACTAGAAGTGAATATATGAACCACAACATATGTCACAATTAGGAACTATAGTGATCAATGAACCGGACGTGAACTGTTTAGTGAGACCTAACCGGAGTTTGTAGCTATTATAAGTTATTTTCGTGGAGTGTAATCATCTAAAACTGACGAGAAAAGATATATTTGGTTCAGAAATATATTGGAACTTGTTTTATTCCATCCAGAATTATTTATATTTTTAAACCATTTTGATTTTTATATAAAGTTTTAAAATATATTTACCTTGATATTCGTTTTTTCTATTGTGCTTTTACCCACAGCTATCTACACTGTGGTTTTTTGTTTACATAATTATATGAGTTTAATTTTTAATTTAATCGAATCCATATGCTTACCTTTTCTGACATCTGATAACTAATATGTATTTTTGTGCTCGTGGTGTCATTAAACGTTCGTTCGTTCACTCATTCATTCATTCATTCATTCATTCATTCATTCATTCATTCATTCATTCATTCATTCATTCCATTGTAAGAAATGTCCGACTAACAGGTCCTTTTTGACCAGTAAAATAACATATTAAATACATTTTCTTGTGTCTGTATATATAATGTTTATGGGGTTGTGAACAAATTTTTGGAGCAGTCATATATCATTTTTGTTCTAATCTATTTATTTTCATAATTGTTTCGTTATTGGGAGGTAAAATCCGATTTGGACTCCTTCAAACATTAGCCAGTGCATCACGACTTCTATATTAAAGGCCGTGGTGCTATCACGTATGTGGGATGGTGTATATAAACGATTCATAGCTACAAATTGATAATTGTAGCGGGGTTCCTCTCTAAGACTATATTGCAGAATTACCAAATGTTTGACATCCAATAGTATATGATTTATAAATCAACTGTGTTTAGTGGTTTCGTTAAACAAAACAAACTTTAACTTTTAACTTTAACCTTCAAATATTAGAAAGAAAACAAATACATTGAATATAGGGATACTTTTAATGTGTCATGTTAGTCATACATCTCGAAACCGGTTCTAAACAAAAATGCAGTTTAAAGGTTACACACCACCATAAATTACTCCATGCAGGTCAATACGATTTTTATGTCTGGATATATTCTGTGAAAAATACAACACTGTCGAGAGGGTCATGTGACTACTAATTTCAGGAAGTACTCTCGACTGACAAATACCGTGTAAAAAATTAGCATAGGTCGACGGCGAATGTTTTATTAATGGTCCCATACCTGCCCACCGCCTCGTGTTGCTGTTATACAAGTGGCACCATACCACGTGCACAGTTGTTATTAGTTAGTACTACATATATTAAAGGGACATTCCTGAGTTTGCTGCATTGTAAGATTTTTCCGATTAATAAAATATTTCTACGATTAAACTTACATATTAAATATATTTTCTTGTTTAGAATATCAGTGTCTGTATATTCAATGTGTTTCTGGTCGTCTTAATATTTGTAAGAAGCCCAAACAGGATTTTGTCTTCAAATAATCTCGTACGTACGAAAAAACAATAGTTTAGGAAATAAAATGAGTACAAATATTAGAACGACTAGAGACACGTTTAATATAGAGCGACTAATATTTTATACAGAAAAAAAAGTTGATATGTAATTACAATCGTTAAAAAGTATCAGTTAGTCAATAACATCTTATAAATTGCAGTAAACTCAGGAATGTCCCTTTAATAGGGTTGCTCTTAACATATATGACGTAGTGATGTTAATGTATTGTGATGTTAACCTAAATGTTTTCTGAAAATAATTTCAGTTTTGTTTGACTTAAGAAGAAAAGTTAAAGAAAAGATTTTTTGTCTGTAATTATGACGTGTTATTTCATCTCATTGTAGAAACCTGCGGTCTAATTTACTAAAATTTAATACTATAGAGGTCAAGCTACGTGTAATCACCACAGAAAGATTTCGAAAAGCACATCAGATGTTTTTTAGTATTTCTTTTATGAGGAACTACTTCTCAAACAGGACTATATTAAGCTGCTGTAGCAAGTAACGACACGACAAATGGTGGTGTGTTAAATAAAGGCGGCGTCACACGTTACGAGTACCTCGTACGAGAATAGCCGATTGGAAAGGAAAGGAAATGATTTATTTAACGACGCACTGAACACATTTTATTTACGGTTATATGGCGTCGGACATATGGTTAAGGACCAGACAGATATTGGCAGAGGAAACCCACTATCGCCACTTCATGTGCAACTCTTTTCGAGTAACAGCAAGGTATCTTGTATATACACCATCCCATAGACAGAATAGTACATACCACGGCCTTTGATGTACCAGTCGTGGTGCACTGGCTGGAGCGAGAAATAGCTCAATGGGCACCAAACCGACAGCGCATCAAGCGAGCGCTGTACCACTGGGCTACGTCTCGCCTCCTAGCCGATTGAGACAAGACAAACGTTACGATTTCATAGTTTGCTATGCAGTCGGCTTTAATCGTACGAGACATTCGTAGCATGCGCCTTGACGGATAAATAGAGTTGGCAGCCTGTTTAGCTGAACAGCGTGCTTGAACCGCACGTTATAAGCGCAGATGTCCTCAAAACAATGTTTGAAGCGTTTTACCCACTCCACTAGCCGGGTGCGCTGATGATTTATGAGGGGGGGGGGAGGTTGTCATATATTTTCCGAGGGAGCATAATCCGACCATTACAAGACTTCGCTCACCACTGTCTACACACACACATATACGCACGCACGCGCACGCGCACA